>NW_027187345.1:4986178-5095253 GCF_028583685.1 Petaurus breviceps papuanus
CTATTCAACTCTGGTTTTTTCATCAAGAATGCTTGAAAGTCCTCTATCCCACTGAATGACCATATTTTCCCCTGAAACATGATACTCAGTTTTGCTGGATAGATGATTCTTGGTTTTAATCCCAGCTCCTTTGCCCTCTGGAATATCATATTCTAAGCCCTTCGATCCCTCGTTGTAGAAGCTGTCACATCCTGGGTTATCCTGATTTTGTTTCCACAATATTCAAATTGTTTCTTCCTAGCTGCTTGTAATATTCTTTCCTTGATCTGGGAATTTCAGAACCCGGCTATAATATTCCTAGGAGTTTTCTTTTGGGGATCTTTTTCAGGAGGTTATCGGTGGATTCTTTCAACTTCTATTTTGCCCTCTGGTTCTAAAACATCAGGGCAGTTTTCCTTGAGGATTTCTTGGAGAATGATTTCTAGGTTGTTTCTTTGATCATGGATTTCAGGTAGTCCAATAATTTTTAAATTATCTCTCTTGGATCTATTTTCCAATGAGATATTTCACATTGCCTTGTATTCTTTCATTTGTTTGGATCTGTTTAACAACATCATTTTTCGTAAAGTCATTAGCTTCTATTTGCTCCAATCGGAATGATTCTCCTCAGTGAGCTTTTTAGATTTTTTTTTCCATCTGGCAAATTCGTCTTCTTAAGGCATTCTTCTCCTCATTGCCTTTTTGAGTCTCTTTTGCCATTTGAGTTAGTCTGTTTCTTAAGGTGTTATTTTCCTCAGTCAGGCTGTTGACTCTCATTTCGTAATTTTCTTGCATCATTCTCATTTCTCTTCCCAATTTTTCCTCCACTTCTCTTATCTGCTTCTTAAGATCCTCTATGGCCTGTAACCAGCTCATATTTTACTTTGAAGCTTTTGGTGCAGTAGTTCTGACTTCACTGTTTTCCTCCTGTTCCATGCTTTGATCCTTTTTGTCCCCAAAATAGGAGTCTAATATTGGATTCTTCTGTTTGCTTTGGTTCTTTTGCCTGGTCATGTTGCCACTCAATTACTTGATTTTGGGGCTTTTTGCCACAGTAGGACTCTGCTATCAGACAGAGGAGCTTTGTACCAAATTCTGGGGTTTTCTCAGCTGTATTAGTTGGTCACCCTTGCTGAAGCCTCCACATGCTCTAGCAAGCTGGACACACACCCCAGGACCTCCACTCTAGACCACAGTCCAGATCCAATCAGGTTAAAGCAAGAGAAATTACCCCTCAGACTGGTTGCTTGGTCCCCCTATACTCTGCAGGCCAGGAGCTGAAGCTGCCACATGGGGGCCACTGTCAGCTGAGGCTCCTCAGCAGCTTCTCGCCCTGGGGGCAAAAGCCGATGCATTCCCAACTACTGGGTCCCAAAATCCACAGTGCACTGACCTCTCATTTTGTCCTTAGCATCTGTGTATTGATAATTCTGGACTGCCACAGCTGCTGGTGATCTGGAGTCCCTCCAGCTAGGGGCTGGTCAGGCCCGCCCTGGGGCTAAAACCTCGGTGTGGAGCTGGGCTTGGCTTCCAGAGTGCTGTGCTGGCCGATTCCTACCAGCCTGCTGGGCTGTCCTCAACAGGAGGTTAGCTTCTCTGTGTCATTTTGAGGGCTCTGTAGCTCCAAAGTTTATTCAGAGTCCCCTTTTACATGAATTGGGGAAGGTGGAAGCCAGAGCCGTGCAGAGGACCTGCTTTTACTCTGCCTTCTTGACTATGCCCCCTATATATCTTTTCTAAAGGGATATTATATTACATTTTGACATTTTATCTCCCTTAGCATAAGAACAGAAGAAATGTCATGAGTCGGACCAATGACCTATCATTAATATTCCAATAGTGGCATCAAGGGCCATTGCAACCTAAATATCTTTAACTTCCCACAGCAATATGCCACGGGTAAATATCCACATACTTATTTCAGTTCATATATTTATACTTTTAAGACAATATTGTCTCTCAGGGTAATATGTTCCATAAATTTGCTATCCAGCATTCAGTAATGCACCTTTTCATTCTTTGAGATATCACCTTCATCTTTCAGAAGTGATGCAACTAGTTCTACTATTCCAGGATTTGCTGAATAGGTCAGTATTCACCAGGGGAAAGTCAGATTATATGAACTATATTTTTCAATAATTCAGTGGAATCATGATCTTTACATAGTCACAGAACTTTGGAGCTAAAAGGGACCTCAAAGGTCTAGACCTACTAGTCTAACTCATGTCTCAGCAACAATCCCCTTTACAGTATATCTGATGTGGGTTATCCGGCCTTTCCTTGAAATGAATCTAGCATCTTTTTAAGCAGTGTTACCCTTTCAGATAGCAAATCGTTACATTTCCCTTATAGTAAGCCTAAAATTTGCCTGTTCGCAATTTCCATCCATTGCTCCTAATTCTTCCCCAGGACCAAACAAAACAAATCTAATCCCTTTTTCTCTTGATAGCCACTCAAACACTTGAAGACTGTGACCATCTCTTAAGCCTTCTCTACTCTAGGAAGGATATCCCCAATTCTTTAAATGGATCCTTATATCCCATAATTGTGAGTCTCTCCAAGCACTTGGTTGTTGTTCTCTTAATGTTCTACAGTTTAACAACATCCTTCCCAAAATCTGGCATGCAGAGCTGAACACAATAATACAAGTGGTGTTGATCACAGAAAAGTAGCGACACTATTACCTCCACAGGAATAGATAGTAAAGCACTCTTACTGTATCCCAGTATGTATGTACTTTTAGCTTGTTGTTGTGATAGGCTGTGAATGACTCTAAAATCTCAGTGTACTATAGTCCTCACATCTTTTTGAGATGAACTTCTATCTATCCACTTCTTTCTGGTATTATACTTATTAAATTGAATTTTAAACCTGAAAATATGGCTTTATGGGGCAGCTAGGTATTGTAGTGGATAGAGTGCTGGGCCTGGAGTGAGGAAGACTCATCTTTCCAAATTCAAATCTGGCCTCAAACACTAGCTGTATGACCCTCAGCAAGTCATTTTACCCTTAGTTTTTGTCTCAGTTTCTTCATCTGTAAAATGAGCTGGAGAAGGAAATGACAAACCACTCCAGTATCTTTGCCAAGAAATCCCCAAATGGGGTCACAAAGAATCAGATACAATTGAACAACAACAAAATATGCCTTTATATTTGTCCCCATTAATTGCCAACTTAAGAGATTCAATCCAAATTTTAAACTCTCAAGATCCTTTTGGATCCTGATTCTGTTACTTAACATGATTTTTTTTCCCTCCCAGACTTGTGTCATATGAACATTTAATAAGCATGCCATCTACATATTTATCTAAGATGGAGACAACAAACAATGACCCAGGGGACCAAATTCAACCCACAATCTGTTTTTTATGGGTCCATGAGCTAAGAATGAGTTTTGCATTTCAGTTTTATTTAAAAATATAAAAAGCCATTCCTAACACTTGGATTAAAAAAAACCAACACAGTGGGCTAGATTTAGCCCAGTGGACTTTAATTTGCAAATCCTCAACCTAAGTCATTGATAAAAAATACAAAATTTTAGCACAAAGTCAAGGGACAGATCTCTGGGATACTGTATTAGACATCTTCCTCCAAATTGATATTGACTATTCTTTGGGTCTGGCCTTTCAAACAGTTCTGAACTCATATAAATGTTTTACTATATCTCTTTCTTCTCTCTAAGTTAACCATAAAGATTTTAAGAGCAACTTTTTAAATCTTTTGCTAATATTTAGGTTAAATATATCTTTACCCCTCGTTTATGCAGCTTACAAGCCACCCATCTTTTCTAATGCTCTTTAATTCTTATGTATTTTATTCCACATACACTCCATACAGGCCTTACCCAAAATGCTTGAGACTTTCCTCTGATTCTTTTAGTTTAATGGATACCATTGTAGCTCTGTGTCTATTAACCCTTACACTCACTACATGAGAACCAACTTCTCTTTCTGGTCATATATGTCCTCAATAATATCTTTTTAATAGAAGTTCTCATGAACAAATTGTTACAAGGATTGTCCAGACTGGGTTATGAAATTGGATGAACCACCTAAAGACCTGAACAGTCAATAATCGACCCTGCTAATGGACAATGAGTTGAGTCCAAAATCAAGTAGGATGAGATAAGGTTGGATCACATTAGGAAAACTGTGAAGCGTTTTCCATAATCTCAAGTTATTCTCTCTCTGCTATGAAAACCCAACTTTTTTGTACCAATATTCCCTCAGTTACACTAACTGGTGGCTTATTCACAGTAGCTCTCAGGAGCCTCAGAATTACAGTAACAGCAATACTGTGATGACCAACTTTGATACACTTAGCTTTTCTCAGCAATGCAGTGATTTAAGATAATTCCAAGGGACTTATGATGGAAAATGCTGTCCACATTCAGAGAAAGAACTATGGAATCTAAATGCAGATCGGAGCATATTATTTTCTTTTTTTTCTCCCTTGTGGTTTTCCTCTTTTGTTCTGATTCTTCTTTCACAACATGATTAAGGTGGAAATATGTTTAACATGATGTACATGTATAATCTATGTCAGATTGCATGTCATATTGGGGAGAAGTGAGGGGAGGAAAGGAGAAAAAAAATTGGAACTCAAAATCTTGTTAAAAGTTAATGTTGAAAATTATCTTTGCATGTAATTGGAAAAAATAAAATACTATTAAGTGTGTTTGTGGAGGGGGATTTGGGGAGGGAGAATTTCAAGCTACCCAAAGGTCTATGGAAAGATGTAGAGTGCTTCTGGAAAGGCTGTGACAAATTATCATTAGTTATACATTTGTCACAAATGCACTTGGGAGAAGGAGTTTCTCCCATGGCACTACTTAAATAGTTTAATAAAATTTACCATTGAGTAAAAATTAACAAACAAACCCATACTTGTCAGACTTTCCCACACTTATAAATCTCATAGAAATATAATCATGGCTATAAGAATTAACACAAAATATCAGTAGGAGGAGAAATCATTTTATTTCTATTTTAAAAACACCTTTTATATTCAGTTTCACTGTATTTTCAAATGCTATATTCTGGGGAAATGAGGAAGCCAATTTATGTAGATATAAGGCACATACGAAGAGGCAGGAAGAAACATTTGTCACAAACACTTCTTATTGGAACAGAACTATCACAATTGTCTTGTGTCACAATACCAGGCTCATTTTCTCCTTTTTTCTTCTAGACTAGAATATGGTCAATGAACCAAAGAAGCTCAGAAATTGAACGAGTTTATAAAGGTTTTTCTCCAGGTAAGTTGTAAGTAGTTTCAAAGTCTGCTGCTAGGGAGAGAGAAAAAGAAATCACCAAGAAGGGTTTGGATGCAAAGTTTGTCTTAAAACTCCAAAGCACATCAGAGCCTAGATATACTTCTGAAGTTCTACCTTCAAGTTAGGAGATTTGGGGTGAGCTAGAACTAATTCAACTGATGGTAACACCAAGGTTACACTGAGAAATCATTGAAATATTTGAAGATTGATGACCAAGGCATCATTGTTCTTGGTTTCTTTGAACCTTGTTCTAAATTGAGTGCATTAGTCGTTCAGTCACAAAGACACAATCCATGTTTTCCAAAAGAGAAGTAAAAAAAAAAATCAAAATAAACAAGAATCCATTAGGTGAAAATCTATATAAAAACAACACCCTTAGTTCCATTTATTTTAATGGGGAAATAATGAATTTTTCCTAAACTCCCTTCCAAAGAATTAGTTACCTCATTTTTTCATCCAAATAATGAACATGTAAAGAACTATTTACTTAACAGTGCTTACCAAAAGAAAAAAAGAAGGTATATGGATGTTGAAGTGGGAGAAGGAAGAAAGCAGGGTGAATCAGTCTCTTCCAAGGATAAAAGAGAACATGAATAATAAAGCAGAGGATAATAATAATCTCTACACTCTTCAGTTAGAATTTATTAAGTTTCTATTATGTGTCAATTACAGCTAAGGTTCTAGAGATACAAAGATAAAAAGCAAAACAGTCCTTGGCCTCAAGGGGCTTCCAACATACTGGCTATAAAATATATGCAAGTATAATATAATTTCATGGGGAGATCATTAATAACTGGGGGCATCATGAAAAGCCTATTTTAGTAGATAATGCATGAGCCAAAGTTTGAGGGGAGCTATGGATTGCAAGAGGCAGAGTTGACAAGATTGTTCTGGGCCCAGCAGATGACCTATGCAAAGAGAGAGAAAAGAAATGCGATGTCACATAAAGGTATCATCACAGGCTCTTTGAAGTTTTCTATGTCGACTTTACAGTCTTGACTCCTTGAAAATTGATCAGTAAACTGATACATTATATAAGATTTGTCAGGACTCAGTACAGACCCACTAAAGAAATACAAGACTAGTAATAATTTGGTCTATTATTATGCTTTATTTATT
This sequence comes from Petaurus breviceps papuanus, assembly GCF_028583685.1. NCBI lineage: Eukaryota > Metazoa > Chordata > Mammalia > Diprotodontia > Petauridae > Petaurus > Petaurus breviceps. The sequence continues at coordinate 4,992,552 of NW_027187345.1, forward strand.
TTACTTCAGTAAATACATTCACTCAGTTATTTCAACTCAATTATTTCACTCAGTTAAAAACTGAGAAGGGAGAAAGCCCCTACTCATATTTCAGATGTTCAATATCGTATGTGTGTATGTGTGTTTATATATATTTAGACAGATGGGTAGGTAGGTAAATAAATAGACAGATACTTCAAATTACACAATGGAAATCATCTAATTCACTAATGCTATTCTGTAGGTATTCCCAGACTACACAATTTCCTCTACCTCAAATACAATAAAACCATCCCAACGATAATGGAAATGACAGCTGATGGTCTGTAAAACCTGATCCATTGTGTGAAGCTGTAATTGGTCTCCTCTAGGTTTGAGGAGGAACCTCTGAGAGAAAGTAGGTAACATAGTATACAGAGCAAGGCATATTCAGGAAGATTTGAATTCAAATCCAGTCTCAGATACTTCTTAGTTGTGTGACCCTAAGCAAGTCAGTTAAGTTTCCTCATGTGTAAAAGTGAGGATAATCATAGCACCTACCTGGCAGGATGAGGTTCAACTGAGATAATAATTGCAAAGTACTTATTATTGTACCTGGCACATAGTAAGTGATACATAAATGTTAGCTATTATTATTAAAATGGGGATAATAATAGCACCATTTTCATAGGGTTATTATGAGAATCAAATGAGATAATATTTGTAAAGCAGTTAGCACTGTGTCTGGCACATAGGAAGTTCTTTAAAAAATACTCATTCCCTTTCCCTCCCTTCAGAGATGTGGCCTCATCTTAGGTCTCAACTAATGTGGCTTTAGTTCTAAAACTGGGCATGAGTATTCAGTCTATACTACACCAGGTCAGTCTATTTTTATAACAATCATTACCGGTTTTTAATAATTGGATAATCTATATTCAATCAGTAGCCAAGATTGTGCCATTATACTCAGACATTCACATAAATTGTCTAAGATGTGAATCATATATTTAAAAAAACAACTCATGCAAATTTATCTGGTTATCATGCAACTGTTAATGTATAGCACACATCAGCTTTTCCTGACCATTACAAATATGTGGCTATACCATATATACATGGGTGCTTAGAATATTCTTGCCTACAATGACCTCAAGGTGGAGTCATTCAAGTCAAGAGTGCTCCCATTACAAGGAACATTATTTCTACAACTCTCTGTGAAGCAGATCACTTTGACTGAGGAATGTTTCTCAAGTGACAGATTCAGCTTTCAATATTGGCTAAAGCAGTTTCCCTGGAATCCCCAGGTTATGAAGACATTTTTTGCTCTTGAATCTTTCTGATCAGTTATGGTTGTCCTTGAATTCCAACTCCTTTACATCATTTTCTCTCACCACCCCAACCTCCTATATTTGGGTGTGTGTGTGTGTGTGTGTGTGTGTGATATGCCTGTTTTATGGAAGTATGTACCTATAAGGGCAAGAAGTAGTCAGCATAATGAAAATAGATTAAAATTACTATTACCAGGGGCAGCTAGGTGGCACAGTGAATACAGCACTGGCCCTGAAGTCAGAAGGACCTGAGTTCAAATGTGACCTCAGATGCAACACATAAACTAGCCATGTGATCTTGGGCAAATCACTTAACCCCAACTGCCCACCAAAAAGCAAATAAATAAATAAATAAAGTTACTATTATCCATTAAAGTAAAAATCCATAGTGTCCATAATACAAGAAAATTTATTTTTATGGTCTATTAATTAACATTTATGCTTAGTTATTTTAATAATATGTTGTGCTTTTCTTAAAAAGACAAGTAAAATGGAAAGACATGCTATATTCTCTTTGACTTAGCTAAGTGCACTATAACCCATGTACCACTGTCCAATAGGTAGTAGTTTACTTTCATTTTCGATGTAGTAGCTAAGAAAAAAAATTTTTTTTTCTTGAGTGCTAGTCTTGAAAATACCAAATCCCATGAGTGATCATAAACATCACAAATATTCATGTTATCACTGACATTATGTTTTATGTTATACCTTAAATTAAATTTTCTTTATTTAAATTCTTTCTTGATTACAGTCTTTTTTTTCTTTTGTTCCCTGGGCAAATAAACCCCCAACTATAATGATTTTGTGACATTTGACTTATTTGGCTTATCTGAAATAAAAAGGAAAAGGTCAGTAGGGATTCTCAAAAAAGCAGATGTTATTAACTTTGTGACACAGTTTCATCATGGCCAAAACCTTAGATTACTTACATCTTGGCCTAGCACACAACAATTCCCCAAGAGCACATATAACACAGGGTAATAGAGAGACAGAAGGAAAGGTACTCATACACGTTCATACACACTGCTAGTCCACAAAGGGTCTCACCTGGTTTATTCCCTCCTTCTTTGACAACTATATTTGTAATAACTTAATAGCTCCACCTTCCTTATTGTGGTAACATAAAATAAAATGAGTCAGATTTTTAAAAAATTCCAATCAAGAAATCCTGCTTCTTCATAATTTTATCTTTGCTCTTAGAAAGTCCCAGAGTAGGAGAAAAGACAGTATATCAATTAGAGCTACTGGCTGAAGACCCCAATAACCTAATGTCTCTACTTTCCTTATTATAGCAGTGTGTCAGATATCAGTTGCTCATCAATGGCCAGAAAATAAGTATCTCTTAATGGATCATAGTAGGAGGTGCTACAAGGGCCACCACTCTATAAAAAAAAAACATTCTTATGCTTGCAAGTACTTCAGAAGTTATACCTAGTTTTGTCTGTGCTGTATTCTAAATTCGCTCTTCCCACATGCTCTATGTTAAAATAAGTATAATTCCTGACTTTTCTCCTTTGGTCTTTGACTTTGTTAAGTCAAACCTGCTTTCTTTTCACGTCACTGACTTCTGAATTTCTAAAAGAATTATAGATTATAGAATTGGTTTATTTATTTTTTTTGGCGCTGATCCAAGATAGCTAGTGTAACATCTGTTTCACTAGGTTCTATCATAGAGATGACAAATACTGTTACTGTATCTTTAAAAGTCAAATGGAATGTTATATGGCATTTGTCATTTGGGAGAGGCTATTCAGAATAATGACTTGAAAGAAACTCAAGATAATGTTTTCTTTCATAACTGGAAAGTAGTTAAAGAAGACAGAAGGATTCAGGGATCTTTTTTTTCCCTGATGAAACTATTGTTGCCTTTATCTTGTGAAGAAGATGAAGAGGATTCATGTGAAGAGACTTTATTTGGTATTCTGAATGAAGTTAAATTATTTGGGACCGTATTCTTATAAGTGAAGTTACATGCAGTTATAATGAGTGTTTGAGATAACTGATTATGATCATTCTCACAGATAAAATATAAATAATTATCTATGTCTGTTTTAATATTTGTTATTATTAATAAAATATAATTCAGTAACCTTAATACTTATTTAACCCTAGGAGATTAAATGATTATAGATATAAATATGAATAGCTATTATTGTGAAAGAAATTTTCTTCAGTTTATGAGATAAATAATACTTGATGAGAAGGAAACTCTGGGCTTGGTTATTTAAGACAGATGTTGAAATTTTACTAATTAACAAGAAAATGCACAAATATACCACTGAATTAACTTGGATACTGGGATGATAATATTAAATATCAAAAGAGTCTAATAGCATGCCAAAAGGTCACTGATAAGTGAGGCTCACTAACCTGTGTAGTCTTGCTACACAGACTCTTTGTTTCCCTTAAAAGAGATTGCAGGTAAAAGAACTTCTTATAAGCAAGATTTTCATCCCCTCTATTGCCATTCATTAATATCACCATATCAATTTCATGGTCCCCATTAACTTCTTCAATCCAGGGCAACTATCTTTCCTAGGTCAATCAAATATTTCATTTTTATTCTGCCCAAACAGTGCTACACAATAATAACTCTCCCAATTTGCTTATAAATCTTTAGAAATTATTTCTAAAACTTATTGTTCCTAATAGAGACCATCATGTCACATCTCTAAAATGTAATCTCTTTGAAAGGAAGCAAATATATAGATATACATTAAAAGGTAATCATGCAAAATCATTTTACCTATCTACTTATCTATCTTCATATACAACCTAATCATCCTTCTGGATCTCATCTGCCTAAGTACTCATACTTCATCAATATCCTCTGCCTTTCTGAATGGATTCTCCACCATGAGATTCCTTTCCCCCCACTTCTCGACCTTTTTCATCTTCCCTTTCTGTGTTATCTTCCCCAATCAGATTGTAAGTTCTTTGAAGGCAAGGAATGTCTTTCTTTTTCCTATTTGTATCTTGAGCACTTAGCACAGTGCCTGACACATAATAGGTACTTAATAAATGTTTATTGACTGAGTGATTAACTACTGGATCTATCTATCATCCATCTATCTATACTGGTACAGATGTAGATTACTCCTAGTGAGGAAAACTTCTACCAATACAGATCAGCAAACCATCTGCAATTAAGTCTTGACTGGTACCTGGGGTCAGTGAGAGGTTAAGTGACTTGCACATGTCACATTTCAATGTCAGACAAGACTTGAATCTAGGCTTTCTTGACTCAGAGGCTGGCTCTCTGAAAGACTCTATCCAAGTCTCCAGAGATTGTCTTGATATCTTATATTTATATCCCTGTATTTAGCACAGTGCTTGGTACAGAATAAGCACTTACAAATGCTTTTCCATTCACTAAATCTTTGACTCTGTCCTTCTCTCTCAAACACACACACACGTTTCACAAAGTCCTATTCAATTCCTCTTCATGGCATAAAGGGGACTATGCGTTCTTGAAGGCTATGTCATCAGAAAACTGGCTTTGGCAGGTTCTACCATCCTAAAAAGGCTTCGAGGATATTAGCAGCCATAGACCATGTCTGCTTTCCAAAAACCAGTCTACCTGACTATGGAAAAGTTCATCACCAGTAGACTCTCTAGGTGATTAATTCTTTGGCCAAACCAACTCATGCATCAATGAAAAATACAAAATAAGTTTAAATCTTTTGTGACTCCCTTACAATTTTATAATGAATGTAAATAGCAGTTGTTTCTGTTTTGGATAGAAACCCTGAGGGGTTCCCCTCCCAGATGGATTTTTTTTTTTTTTGACTAGGTAAAAGAGGCCATTCTTTGCCTCTTGTCTTACCTAGACTTAATTACTTGAGTGGGTGTTGCCTCAATCAAACTTGAGACCTGTTAAATACCTTAGCTTAAAAAGGTCAAGGTCTCCCACTGTATCTCCAGTCATCTTGATATATATCTTGCCAATGGACCCTGATGGCTGCTGAGGAGAAAGTGAAGCTGGTGTCTCTGCACAGCCCTCCCTCACTTAAATCCAATTCACTTGCATGTCAAGGCATCACCTATCTGATGTCATGGTCCTATTTGATAAAGAAGGGCAAACAACAACAAATTTTATAATGACAGTAGAAGAGAAAAGAAAAGGAAACTGAGGGACTGAAAATCACTGTTTTTAGACTATATATAAACATTCATGTAAATATCAGTGCACTAAGTAGGAAATCTATATCCAGAAACTAAATGGACCTATTAATGGAGAAACCAAAGCATAACAATCTTGACATTCTCACTATAAGTCTAACTAAAAGGCCACAGGAAGGTGTAGTTAAATGGAAGGATGGCCCATGGGTTTTCACTGAAGGAATAGGAAGAGTTGTCTTTCTTGTGTATTCAAAGGCAAAAAGAATCATTTCATGGTACACTTGCCATTTTGTATGTCAATGCTCTCATGGAAAGCACTTGCAAATAGATCACCATAAAAATCATTCTAGCCTAAATGCTAACATCTGATACAAAGGATAAAAAGGTAGAAAATTCTACAAAGAACCCAATAAGACTAAATTAAATCAACATGTACTTTAAAGCATAGTGACTTCAATAAAAACATTGAGGAAGATGGTGAAAAGATGCTGGAAATCATGACTCAGGATCAAGAAATAAGGTAACTAAGTATTTATAGACTATAAAGACTAAAAAAGACTCTTGACTATCATGAATAAGTTCTTCAAGGAGAAATTCAGTAGATGCTAGAATACTGTAATTTTATCAGTTCATCTTTTCTTCCACAGATTTTTAACACACACATGACTTCTCATCTAGTTCAGCTCTTGTTCATATACTTTCTTTAATGCTCCACAAGGGTCCACTTAATGTGATAGAGGCATTCTTCTAGATATCTTTGCATTGTATGGATAGCAATAGAATACAAAGAAACAAGCTGTTCACTAATTCCCCTTTCTACCTTGTTTCCCCGATAATAAGACCTATCCCGAAAATAAGCCCTCCCCTTACTGTGTAAGATTCCTCTAAAATAAGCCCTCCCCCGAAAATAAGCCCTATTGAGATTGCTACTGTAGTGAAGGTGATCCCCTGCGCTACACGCTACATTACAGTACCCTCTGTATGCACCGTCCCCCCCCCCGTGAAACACACGCCACACTCCTAGCTGCATCCAATCAGAGCTGCAGCAGTGAGCACGTCATCCTGTTCTTCCCCAGTGATTTGCTTATTGAATAAAGGTACATTTTTTTGTTCACATTTACCTGTTTATTAAAATTGCTGTCAATGTTCATTAAAATAAGCCCTCCCCTGAAAATAAGCCCTCTGGTGTTTTTCTGTCCAAAAAAATTAATAAGACAGTGTCTTATTATCGGGGAAACACGGTAGTTACATGGCTGTCTCACCTCTGTTTCTGGTCTTACACCTCTGGTGATATCCTTTATGACACTTCTCTTCATTGGTAATATATTGCAGACTACGCACTGCCACCATGTGCTTCTCTCTATTACCATTTGGGTGATCCACAAATTTAATTTTGTGGGTATTCCAAGACTATTAGTCATATAGCATTAATGGAATAATACTGATATTTAAAAGGTGGACATTTTTAGTTACTTCCTCTGCCTCCACCAAGTTTCTCTGTTGTCTATTTGTATTCATTTATATCCATTTTTATTTTCCCTTTAAAATAGTATAGGATTCAGAGATGGAAAACCTGTGGCCTGGAGGCCACATGAGGCCCTCTCAATCTTCAAGCACAGCACTTTGACTTGGATTCAGTGAAAGGGTCATAGTTGAGGATCTAGAGGGCCACATGTGGACTCAAAGTCACAGTTTTCCCACCCCACCCCAGAGGTAGTCTGCTTTTTTCATTCCAATTACTTCCTACTAGTTGCTTTTTTCACTTAAATTGCTTCCTAAATATCTTTATTTTTAAAATATTCCTTATATTTGCTGATTTTACTTCCATTCCTTTATTGTACCCTGGTCCGGTCTAGTCAACTATTTCCTATTGTTGGACATTTAGGTAACTTTCACCTTGTTTTTATTTCCAGTTGCAAAGAGAAACTCATCCTTCAGGTGTGGTACAAGCACACATTTCCCCCAGGGCCAGATGCTTTTGCTATAAATCACCATCTCTACCACTGGAAGGGAGAGGGAGAGAAATATTACCTTCCCACAGCTACCTGTATTTTCAAGGAAGTCACCAGAGAAAAGGAAAATAGCAATTTCTCAAGTACTGAGAACTTCAGCCAGGATCAAGGGTGACTGACTTCAGTTAGTCAATCACTAGGAGTCTCTTGTGTCCCATTCACCCTATTCAGTTGCCTTCAAACAATGACCCATAAGGTTTAATCTCATTTTGGGATTATTTTCTCTTCTTTCTTCCTTATCAGATTCAGTTGTTTTTGTGTCACCAACATTTCATTCTTGAGAATTTTCCATCTCTCTTGAACCTTCTACAGGATCTCTTCAATGAGAACTAAAGCTACTCAAGAGAATACTGCTAATGATACACATAGGAAAAAAAATCTTGGGGAGGCAGTCTAATTAGCTAGTCTACCAGTGCATACAGGACCAGGTAGGTGGCACAGTGGATAGAGTACTGGACCTAGAATCAGAAGCATTCATCTTCCTAATGTCAAATCTGGCTTCAGATACTTACTTAGCTGTGTGACTTTAGGCAAAATCACTTAAGCCTGTTTGCCTCAGTTTCCTCATCTGTAAAATGAGTGGAGAAGAAAATGGCAAACCACTCCAGTATCTTTGCCAAGGAAAACCCAAATGCGGTCACAAAGAGTCAGACATGATTGAAAATGACTGAATAATAATAATCAGTGCATATATGTTGGACAAGCACTGCATATAGGCAATGATTTAGGGCCAGAATAGGGGACAAAAAGGGATAGGTTTGAACTGAATTTGGAAAAATTGTACAGTAATTTCTTTCTTTTTTTTTTTTAAAGCAATCGGGGTTAAGTAACTTGCTCAAGGTTACGTGGCCATTTATTTCTGGGTGTGGTGCTGAGTGTCTGAGGTGATTCGATCTCCAGGTCGTCCCAACACTGGAGCCGGTGCTCTTACTCGCTGAGCCACCTGGCCGCCCCTAAGCAATTGGGGTTAAGTAACTTGCTCAAGGTTACACGGCCAGGTGTTTCTGGGTGGGTGCTAAGTGTCTGAGCCCGGATTCGATCCCCAGGTCATCCTGACACTGGAGCTGGTGCTCTTACTTGCTGTGCTACCTGGCCGCCCCAGTACAGTAATTTCAATGGCTCTATTCTCTTGCCTCATGAAAAATCCATCTTTTAATACCAATATCATCTAAGTCAAAGGGGTCAAACTGTGATCTCTACAGGAGCAACACTCCGTAGTGTAGCCAAAACCAGATGAAAATATAATTGGGAAACATTTAACAAAATAAATAAAAATACAATAGAATATAGATAATGTTAATATGTGGTTTTCTTTTTTCTTTTTTTTTTAAAGCAATCGGGGTTAAGTAACTTGCTCAAGGTTACTCGACCAGTTTTTCTGGGTGTGGTGCTAAGTATCTGAGCCCCATTCGATACCCAGGTCATCCTGACACTGGAGCCGGTGCTCTTACTCACTGTGATACATGGCCGCCCCTAATATGTGGTTTTCTAAATCAATGTGAGATCAGCAGAAATCCTGATTATGGCTTATTAGCTCTCTATTCTATTTTAATTTTATTCTTCTGTGATACAATGTCTCTGAGTGATACTATATGACTGAATTAAAAGACATCATAATCTTCAAAGAATCAAAGTACAGATGACTCAAAGGGCAATAATATAATATATGGGGGGGGGGTAGAGTAAGCAGGCTACAGCTTATTGCCACAAGAAGTGATATAAAGGTTATCATTCAGGAAATATATGATTAGAAAATAAGATGTATCTTACAGACAGTAACAGCAACATTGTGTGATGATCAAATATGACACAGCTCTTCTCAGCAATACGATGATCCAAGACAATTCCAAAAGACTCATGATGGAAAATGCTATCTACATCCAGAGAAAGAACTTACAGAATCTGAATGTAGATTGAAGCATACTATTTTCACTTTGGTTTGTTTCATGTTTTTTTTCCTTTTGATCTGTTTTTTCTTTTACCATATGACTAATGTGGAAATATGTTTAACATGAGTACACATGTATAAGTTATATCAGATTGCCTGCTGTCTTGGGGAGGAGAGAAGGGAGGGAGGGAAGTAGAAAAATTTGGAAAATGAATGTTTAAAACTATTTTTACATGTAATTGGAAAAAATAAAATACTACTTACATAAAAAATGAAAATAATACATACCTATCATGGGTAGCTGGGAAACTACTCTGGCAACAATGATTTTTATTTTTTAATAAAGGATAACCTTTGGTATATGTTAAAGCTTCTATACAGAGGATTTATGGGAAGACATGGATAAGATTGCACAGGATAAGAAGGCATGAACAGATTGTAAATTCAAGGACTCACCAACAATAAGAAGGGCTGGTTTCATCCCATTCCCTATAGCAAAAGTAAACGTAATTTCATGGCATACCTGGTCATGCCACTATAGTGTAATTACAAAGAGAAGCAGCAAACAAATCAACATGAAAATTATTGAAGCTTATATAGTCACATCCTTGGCAGAGAATGAAGACTATTACAAAGAATTCGATAAGATCTCCCAAACTGAATCAATATGTGTTTTACTATTCTATGACTTCAATGCAAAAGTGGGCACAGCATAGAATGTGAAAACTTTGTTGAAAAATCCTTCAAGATCCAGAAATTAAGGAGAGCAGAGCCTTGTAGACTACTTAACACCCTCATTCCTATATAGCTTAAATACTTTTTTTTCCAAGAAGACAGTTGGAAGGTGCTAACAAGCCAAAAATGATATCATTAAGAAATGAAACTAATTTTATTTAAAAGACTGGAAATAATTGGCTGATATAAAAATGCCTATTTACATGCCTTTATCAAAACCATATTACCTAATGTATTTTTCATAAGGTTTCAAGACAATGGTCCTTGAATTCAGGGCCTTGAAAAAAATGAATTTGTATGATTTATTTTATAAGACAATCATCATATAATTATTCTCCTTTTATTTAGTTGCCAGGAAGCTTTGAGCTAAATTCTGTATTCAACCGCAGTAAATGAACTCATTAAGTGCCAGGTAACATCTATTTTTCTGCTCCTTAGCTGGTTTTTTTTTGGTTCTATTCCATTTTTAACTGTCTTGTTTTGTTTTATTTAATGCTAGAAATTGACTAGAAATTGTTCTAGAAAGAGATGTACTACAAATCCTAAGTAAATAAATTTTGTGGTTAGCATTGTGAAACTCCCTCATAGAATGAAAAAAGATGTTCTTTCACAAAACCTAAACTGAAAGGACTGAGTTTTTAATTTTCAACTTTGATACAGCAAGGTGGGGCCAAAAAAAGTCATCAGGCTACTTGTTAACATCTAGATATTCTGTCCCAGCAATTAAAAAAGACGCACACTTCCCTATGCTCCACTCCAATGCCCTGTCCTCCCCACCACACACACACACACACACACACACTACAAATTGTAGCAAGACCCTATGATACACCAGAAAATACTAAGTAGACAGAAAAAAAAAACCTGCCTCTTCCTTTCTGTATTTTATCTCCAGCTGCTAGGACCTTACTGGGACAATAAAGTCTGTTCTAGGGTCTGACAACTAAAGTCAAGGTGTTTTCCAGAATGACAGAGGCTCTGCCATCCTATCATGTTTTTCAAGTCAATATAAAATTGTCCATCAAAGTCTACTTCAACTCCTTCTCTAAAAAAAAATCTGACAATCAATTGACACCCCATATATGCTGCAAATAGGCCAAGGAAGGCATTTTGTACAAGAATGATCCCAAGTCTAATGTATACCTCCACAAAATACAAAATTTTTATCAATGGTATGGAAGCATAGGGTGATGCAAGTCAGGACAGATATTATTAAGAAAAGGAAAATACATTTGAGTTGCAGACACAAGAGGAACTTTTTTTTTCCTCAGTCATACCATATCCTATCTTATGCAGTTATACCTTCATACTGTTGGTCCCCTATTCTGATTTACACTCTCTTCTCATTAGCTTCTCTCAAGACCCTCAGGTAGCACCTTTTATATGAGCTCTGTCCTGATCCCACACAACATTCATGTTATTCATGCTTTCTTCCTTTTGAAATTCCTTATTATTATAGTATACTTATATAATTTTGAATTTACATTTTATTTACTTATTCATATATATATTTTATTCCTCCCCAAATATGCAAATTCCTTGCATAGGCAGGGATTATTTCATTCTTTTTTTTTTTAAAGCAATTGGGGTTAAGTAACTTGCTCAAGGTTATTTTTTGGGGGTGTGTTGCTAAGTATCTGAGCCCGGATTTGATCCCCAGATCATCCTGACACTGGGGCCGGGGCTTACTCGCTGTGCTACCTGGCTGCCCCAGATTATTTCATTCTTTCTTTGTATCCTTAGCACCTACTACTACATAGTAACAAATGTGTCTTGAATTTAATTGTTGATCTAGGAGAAGGGAGAAAAGTGGAAAGAAAGGTTAAGATTAGAGAAAGGAAGACAGGGAAAGTGCTGCCCAAATAATCATAAGTTAGAACAAATACCTAACTAAAAAGGAGGAACTTTATACTCTGTCTACCATATTCCTCTTAATACCCAGTATAATGTTGGATAACCAGTATATACTAAATAAATACTTAAATAAACTGAGTGGACAGCATGAATCTGAATTTATCCAATTCAAAATTAAGACCTTTTAGAAAGTCCTTTAAAAAAAGTTTATTGATGCTTTTTGTTTATATATCAGAATCATTTCTGGCAATATTTCCCCAGGAATTTTAATAAAGAAAAACAGTTAAACAAAAAACTTGATACAGAGAACACATCTATATAGCATTCTGCCCTAGTAGTTCCCACTTCTCTGCTGATAGGAAGGTCTGTTTCTTTATCTATTCTCTGGAACTATTATTTGTTCCTCAGTCACTCAAATTTCAGTTTCCTTTCACTGTTCTCATTTGCATTGTTTAAATCACTGTATATGTAGTTATTTAGGTCCTGCTTATTCATACACATTTTTCCATATTTCTTTGAATTCCTCAGATTCATTATAATTTACATGACAGAAATATTCCATTATATTCACATATGGCAATTTGTTGAGCCATTTTCTAATTCAGAAAGTTCTTCAAGGATTTCCAAGATAACTGTATACTATAAAATTATAGTGACTCTTTATGACATAAGTTGGTGATTTGGAATGTTTTACTCAGACAATGATAAAATTGGACTAACATTAATATTCAATCCTATGCACTCACACAACATTGAACTTATTTTAAACTCTGAATATAATACTGCACATGGAATTTAAGGTAGGATATAAAATTTTATTTAAAAAAATGGATGCTTATTTTGTGTCCTAGTAAATTTAAGAAATATATAAAGATAAATATGGCATAGTCCTCCTTTAAGACCTATATAATCTACTAGGGGAGATGACAAGTATACATAATATAATTAGCACATGATAAATACCCTAAGAGAGACACAAAGGGCTATCTGAGTTCTTCTGGAGTTTGAAGTCTTATTCACTATCAGAGATTTAAAGATGGAAGCAATCTCGGTGACCTGAAGAGTTTCTTACAGTTAAGAAAACTGAGGCCTGGAGAAATTAAATGATTTATCAAGATCACATGGGTAGAAGGGGTAGGGATTGAATTCTAATCCATGAACACTTACTCCAAATCTAGAACTCTTTCTTCTAGGCAACACTGTCTCCCTTAATCATATTCCTGTGAAAGTATCAAGAAAAATTCATTGAGGAAGGTGATATTTGAGATGAGCCTTAAAGGATAGGCAGGATTTCAATATATTAGATATAAGGGGAGGGCTTTCTGGTTGGGCAAATAAGATGAGCTATAAGGCAGAAAATGTTACCCTGTTTACAGAGAACAAAGAGGTAGTCTAGTTAGGCTAAATTATAGAGTAAGAATCTTAGAGTAGTGAGAGACATATTAGGATGGACTTACATGCCAGACAAAGACTGTGGCCTCTCTAATCAGTAGGTGATAAGAAGTCACTGAAAATTTTTCAGCAGGGGATTGATAGTATTTGAACGAGGCTTTAGGAAGATTAATCCAACGTTAGTCTCTATGATGGATTAGAGAAAGAAGAGACTGGAGTTGAAAAAGATAATTAGGGTACTACCACAATAATCTAGATAAATGATTCTTTAACTAGGGTGGCCATAACAAAAAAGGAAAGAAGAGGAAAGATGTCTTGAAGGCATGTTATTAGCAAGTTAAGGGGAAGTATTATATCTGGGAAATCAGGGTTCAGAAGACCAACGTTCTAATCCCATTTTTCTTACTTATAAACTAGGTAATTGTGACAAAATCAGTAAGGTTTTCTAAACCTCATTTTCCTTATTTGTAAAATAAAAGTGATGATGCATACCCTGCCTAAACTCATAAGTCTGATACGAGGATGAACATTTTTAAAAAATACATATTAAACTTTTTTGAAAATTGTAAAGACCACACACAGGTATAAGTCTTTAAAATGAATATTTAATGTTTAGGAAAAATTGAAACAAAAAAAATTCAATAAGATTGAATTCTTTTCATTCATTGTCTATTATAAGAACCCTTTATTTATATGCAAAGTAATTAGTTATCCTCATATCTTTATATGAGGAATTGTATTTATTTGCTTTTCCCCAAAAAATATAATTACACTGAGGGTAGAATTTACATTATTTTTTCCCTCTGAATAATTTCTCCCCATATGGGTACCCTTAAGGTTTGTTTGACTTATGAAAGAACTGAAGAGGCATGATGAATCTTTCTTGCTGAAAGTAAGAGGAAAAACACTTCACCATTATTCATATTCTAATTGTTTATAAGTTTCTACCAAATGGACACTAGGTTCTTATCTTGACCAATGGGAAGATTCTTCCAAATCCACCATATTCAATTCTCTCTTCTCTTTCTACTTAGAAGAAATAAAATACTTGCTAATAAAAAAAAAGGAGGGGGAATAATAAGGAACAGGAAATTATTCTGGTAAATGTGATAATTTCCCATGCTAGCACAGACTGAGAATGGTGGTAAACTCCCTGAGGCCTAATAATAGTGTAAACGTTTCTGTAAAATTAGTGAATATGTTGTATTGAGCTCAATTATATTGCCGATTTTTTTTTTCAATATTTGACATGTGGAACAAATTGGCCACTGCCATACCATGGGGGACATACACTAAAAACTGCTACTGGTATTCTGATTCACTGTGTGTTTAAAACATTCATGCAAGATGATACACAAAATGAGGTGTGGGTCAGAACTGACACACTCCCATTGTCTGGTAAGGTTGAGGAAGAATGAGTTTCTGTACACAAGGGAAGCCTTACTCAGGGCCAAACATTTCCATTTTCAATAAAGAGCTGAATACAGTCATGCCCTCTTACTTCCTGGACCTCACCCAACCAATACATCAATTGAAAAGGAAATATAATACCAAAGTATGTGTTGGGAGACAAGAGGCCCTTACGATCCAGGCCAAATTGAAGGACTTTAAAGGGAAACTAGGTGGCAAAGTGGATATAGATCAGGGCCTGAAGTCAGGAAGACTCATCTTCCAGAGTTCAAATTAGGCCTCAGATACTTTCTAGCTGTGTGACCCTGAGCAAGTCATTTAACCCTATTTGCCTCTGTTCTTCATCTGTAAAATGAGGTGGAAAAGAAAAATAGCAAACCACTCCAGTCTCTTTGCCAAGGAAATTTCAAATGGGGTCATTGAAGAGTCAGACACAACTGAAAAATGACTCAACAACAACAAAGATGAAGTGATATTTAACTCTCTATAGTTGTAAAACTTGGGCCTAAAATACATGTAAAGTCTAGCTCCTTAGGCACCATCTGACCCCTGCTAAAGAATAAATGATTAAATAATGTTAAACATTTACTAATCACCTAGTTTATGACAGGCACTGTGCTTGCCACTGGATATACAAAGGGAAAAAAAATCTCTATATTCAAAGAGTTTACAATCTTTTTGATACAAGAAAAATTTACATACACAATATGTAGGTTTATATATGCAACACACACAAATATGTATGTATTTATAAAGTAGGGGTAAGCACTAACAGAGGAAAGGGATCATAAAAAGGCCTTGTGTAGGAAGTGGCCTTTGAGCTAAGCCTTGAAGTTGATTTGGAAATTCCAAGAGGGAAAGGTGAAGGAGACCATTCTAAAAATGAGAGAAATCCTGAAGGTTCAGAGGCAAAAGAGGGATGTAATGTACAGGAAGGGAATAGCAAGTAGGCCCATTTGGCTTGGAATATGGAGAGCATGACAAAGAATAAGGGGGAAACAAAACTAGTAGACAGTTTGAGACAGATTATGAAGGGCAGCATCACCAATGATATTCTAGAACGTAATTAACAGTAGCATAATTCTATTAAAAAGCAAATGATTTGTAGACTATGCTTGACTACAACTTACCAAAGGAGGCACAGATAAAAATAATTTTCCAAGTGGCCCCAGTGTTAGGAAGAAGGGAGCCTTTCTTTATTGGTAATATGATTTTAGGGCAGTGTCTTTTCTAAAATTTTTGCTTAGGGATTGAGAATTTAAACAATACCCCTGAATCCAGTCATTATAGAAAGAATTGAAGTAGGATAATCCTTAAACAGGAAGGACAGAAGAAACAGTATTGTATAGCTTTGGGCAGTAGGAAAACAATAGCATCAGACAGGCCAACCCAGTGTGCAGCTTACAGGAAAAGATCGCCCCCCCCCCTTTTTTTTCCCTAAAAAGGCTACAAGCCAACTGTAACTCTAAGAGGCAAAGTCAACAAAAGCAACAGGTTCTGCAGATTCAACTGCAGCTTGCAAATTTGACAGACCCAAACCAAAGGACCATCTCCACACCTGACCCCAAAGAGAGTCCCTGGTGAACATTGGTCTTTCTAGTCACTTTCAAACATACTGGTAGCAAAGAAAGTCAGTACTGTCTTGTGTAAATGTGAAGGCTACCCTTTCTGTTGGACCACTTGGTTGCACTGTGTATACTTACTAGCTGTGTGACCCTAATCAAGTTACTTAATCCTGTTTACCTCAATTTCCTCAACTGTAAAATGAGTTAGAAAAGGAAATGGCAAACCACTCCAGTATTGTTGTCAAGAAAACTCCAAATGGAGTCACAAAGAGTTGGACATGACTGAAGTACAACAGTTTCCACATCTATTCTTCATTTACATTGATGTCCTTTATATAGTGGTCCATTTCAGTATTTTGAGGCTTAAGGATCCAAGTTCCAGAACCAGAAACATTCATATGCAAGCACAGAACCTTCTTCAGTGCCATATACAGAAAAATAAATGTTTCTTGATAATAATGAAAATGTAAAATTGTATGTGCATCTAACTAACATGCAGTTATATATGTGTGTTATATAACAAAAAACACATGTATTGTGCATATATACATACAAGAGAGAGTGGGAAGAAGGGAAAGGAAGGAAAAGGAAGGGAAAAGGGAGGAGAGGGGCAAGGTGGAGAGCAAAGAGGAGGAGAAAGGAGGGGAGGAGGGAGGAAGAGAGACATAAAGAAACAGATACTGAGTCTATTTTAAATAGGGACATGAGGAAGCTTAATCATCCCACTGAAACATCCCTGTGTCTTTTGCACAGATATTCTAGGTGGAGAACAAGACACTTACTTGTTACTGATACTCTCTCCTCACACTTTGATCAGATCATCCTAGGTACTCTAACATTAAAAAAAAACATTAAATGGATAAATAAATATCCATTAAATCTCGGGAAGACTGGGACTCATTTGGAAAGAAGCATTTAACAGGGATGGTTTACTACTTACCTGTCCCCAGAGGGTGCACCAGGCCTCAGGCATCAGCACTTTTTTTTTTCTTAAAAGGGTTGAAGCTTTGCCCCAGTATGTTGTCTTGTAAAAGAACCATATAGTCATTATGTGCCACCCTGGACCAGTATGCTGAGACAGGCCACGTGCGACAGAATACAGTGGAAGCATAATCAGCAATCTGAAACAATTATTGGGAAAGATTGTCACAGTTTCTGGGTAAGTGAATCAACCAATAAGGTTTTGTTTTCTTTTTCCCCAAAACCAAGTTAAGTGTTGATGGCTGAACAAAACTGGATGCTTGCTGAACTTTGCACTTTTTCTGAACCTCTCAGAGGGAAAGCTTTCCACGGGGAACACTGTTGAAGAGTTTTGTTTATTCGGCTTTGTTCTTGAAAGAAAATGATATTATTTTAACACGAGGAGGAGGGGGTGGGGGAAGAACCATAGTAAATTTCTTGGAGTTGCTTATGAACTCAGGAAGTCTCCTAAGCAAGACTTGATAGCAGGAGGTAGGCTTGATGCCTTAAAATCACTAGGACCTCTGGCTCCCCCTGAGCGCTTCCTCCAAAGTGCTCGGCTCCTAGCCCCTATCTTGCCCCCGGGTTACTCCCATCCCAGACCCTCCACACAGTGGGCGCAGACCCAAACTCCAGCGAGCAGTCTTGGGAACCCTCTCGGGGAGAGGGGTGGGGCCGTGACTCACGCGCCGCCGCGCTCCAGGGCTAAGAAGCGGCAACTCCAGCTGTGCTTGGTCGGGGACGGCTCTGGAAGGGCGCATGCGCGCTGTTTGCCTTCTCCCCTTTTCCCCCTCCCCCTCACCCCCTCCCCTCCATCCCTCTGTCTATCTCTCTCCCTCTCTCCCTGCCGGCTGGGTGCTGAAGTTGGGCGGATGGCAGCCAACCTGCTCCGCTAGAGGACCAAGCAGCCCAGCCTTTCCCCCCGGACCTTTCGGTGCTGTGCCCACACCTCCAGGCGGGTGGGTAAGACATTTCCTTTAAAGCTGAACGTTGCTAAGTAAATGGCATCAAAATGTCTGCTTTATACCGATGGATGGTATTAAAAAAAAAAAAGAGGGGGGAAGGAAAAGAGGGGGCGGAGAGTACAATTGCAAATGCACCGGCGGGGCGGGGGAGCCTTCTTGGTGCAGGGGTCCCCAACGCTACTCCTGCTGCTTAAGGAGGGCAGTAGGGTGAGCTGAGCCGCTGCCTTGGGAAGTTGAATCTTAAAATGTTGCTGCCATTTCTGGCTCTGCCCGTCCCCCTCCCAGCTGGTATGCGGAGATGGGGTGGGTATCCTGGTTTTTCAGGGAACCCCTCAGTTGTGTCCCCGGTGCTCTGTGAAGCGATGCTGCTGCTGCTGCTTGTGTGAGGAGGGTAAGCCGACGGCAGCAGCAGCAGGCAAGGTTGCTATCACTAGGGAACGGGGCAAAGGGGATTCGGGGGTGGAAGGAGATGAAGGGAAGCGAGAAATTTCATACTGATTTTTATTTCTTCAGAGAAACGAGAATGGAATTAGAAATGGCAAGCAGACAAATAAGCTGAGTATGTTATGTCTGTGTGTTTTCTTGATCTTAACCTTAAAGGGGAAAAAACCCCACAGTGATTCCGTGGAAAAGGTGTGTTTAAGAAAAGGTTTTTTTTTTTTTGGTACAAACGGATGGTTATTGCAGTGGCGAAATATAAGGTTGTTTGGGCGATTCTTTCTCTTTTGTTTCTTCGCTTTAATCAAAGAAAAGGGAGTTCATATGTACATGGCATGGAATAAATTTCATAGAGAACGGCTGCAAGGGGAGGCGGGGGTGAGGGTGAGGAACGCCCACTAAACCTATAGCCGCTGCCCGGGTGGGTGTCTCGGAGGCATCTTCTCTGTATCTTATGGTGATTCTTTTTATTATTGATGGTAATCATAATTTAATAGCTGCCTCCTTTCCACCTTTCCTCCTCTCCCTCCCTCTTCATCTGCTGCGGCAGCAGCAGGGTGCAGAGACTTGGCCGTTTTCTCCTTCTCTCTACCTCCCTGTGTCTGAAAAATGTCGGAGGACTTGAGGATGGAGGAGGGACAGGCACTGTCCATGGGAAGCCGCAGATGGTTAGATTGCTCTTCACAAGCGGGAGCACATTTAACAGCACGTCTCCCACAACCAGCATCAACTTAGAAAGAGCTCTAAGCTCCAAGAAAGGGCCGGGAAAGCCCTGTGCAAATGCGTACCCACAGTGACTGGACCCCACCCAACATCTATGCCCTCCACCACAATCCGGAGGCCAAGACTTCTGGCTCACTTGGGAAAACCTTAGTATTTGCCAGGGAAGACTGATCCTAGTTCCCCACAGAGTTTTCTTATCCTTCCAACCGTTTAAAAAGCAGTTCATTTCCTAAAGATCCCCCCAACAAGATTTGTCTCCAGAACTTTGCAGTTCCCTTAGTTCAGCTAGGGTGGTGGTGTTGGCATGTGTATTTCTCTTGATTTCTTCCTCTTGGGACATATACCACAAGTAATAAAAAAAGAAATTTTGTGGTTTGGTGGCAACATAGAACTAACCATTCCTGAAACTGGAGGTTTTTTGGATTTGAGGCATTCACAGGATGCCTGCTTTTTCAATTGTTAAACCACATATTTGCGTTTGTAAATGCTTATTTGGGGGGAATTGAGAAATAACTGTTCCGACTTTTTACAATATAACATTTTGTTCATCTGGATTTAGGTCTGCCACCAGATTTTCAAAATTCTGTGTTAAATGCCACCTGTTAAGTGTATTTTGAAGCATCTGAGAAACCTCATTAGACAAATTATTTTATTTCTAAAACATTTATAATAGGTGAAATGCAATTAATCATAATACTAAAATTCAGCAATATGTGTGTATAATCTGTTCTTTTGTAATACTATAATTTAATAAAATAATTCAGATGAATGAGTTTTGTCTACTCTTAGAGATGAGTTACTAGTATCAAAAAAATTTCATCTATGCTCATGATACTGAAAAATGTACTTATGAAAAATATACTTAGGGAAGGGCAGGTTCCTTCACTTTTAGAATATTTAGGCATTGTTGTATGAAGTGTTTATTAAAGAAAACACATCCTCTTGACTCTAACACCTAATCTCAGAGAGTGTGGTGATCCTGAATTCATAATCTGGAAAATTAGTTAAAATCTTCCTTGCTCCCCAGAATAAACATAGTACGCATATAAACTATGCCAACTCCCACATTCTTGTTTTAATCCCTGAGCTGTATTAAAAAGATATTTATTTAATCACTCTCAATGAGAAAGAGACTATGTCATGGGATAATGTTTGGAAGCCCTCTCTAATTTTAGGCCAATATGCTTTGAGTTCCCTTAATAATGGCCTGTTCTAAGTGATACTTATTTAAGTAATTCCCCACTGGGTTATAAAACATACTAAAGTTTTTGGTACTAAAGCACAGGGTACCATTTTAGTAGCACTCCCTGAGCTCCAGCACCTATCTACTTGTCAAAGGCATTTGGCTAGTAGTAGTTGCTGGTGGTGATGAGGAAGGCAGCCCCCCTCCCCACAATGATTTCTCTTCTCAATCATAAATGGCTTCATTGCTTTTAGAATAATTTAGAAGTGGAGTCCCTTTTTCTTTTTTTTTTTTTCTCCTTACTACTGAGGCCTGAAACAGGTGGGGAAAGTGGAGAAAGGGAAGAAATCCATCATACAGCCTTACTCACCTGAGTGCCCCAAAACAAGTAAAGTGGCCATAAGTGGTCTACATCCCAAATGGCCACATTCCAACTTGGCTCTTGATCGATGTTGAGGTTAGCTTTGCCTGAAAGGAAAGGAAACTAGAACCCCATCTATAGGGAAGACCATTCCACTTTGGAAGCCCATTTCTGCAGCACATAGGACTTTTTTAGAAGAGAAGATGACATCATGGCTAGGAGGAGGAGGAGAAGGAGTATACAAGAGGTAAAAGCAGAAGAATGAGAGGTAGAGCCAAGATGGTGGAGTAAAGGCATGGACTCGCCTGACCTCTCCCCCAAACCTCTCCAAATACCTTTAAATAATGACTCTAAACAAATTCTAGAGCAGCAGATCACACACACAAAAAAAGGAGTGAAACAGTTTTCCAACCAAGACAACTTACAAGGTCAGCAGGAAAGGTCCAGCACAGGCTATGCCTGCACAGACCAGGCACCAACAAACCAGGAGCAGGCCTCAGGAAGATTGAATCAGTGGTAGCAGTAGCAGTTTCCGACCTCTCAACTCACAGATGGAAAGGGGATTGTGAACAGCAGGTCAGGAGATTTACAGAGGTCCATTTGCTGGAACCAGGGGTAGGACTCTGTTTCATTGCCTATGCTTGGATCTGAGTCACAGTCCTGGTCTTAGTCCCAGTACAAGGAGGAACCGTAGCACAGCAGAGCTTACAGCTGCTTGGGAGCAGAGACCCTGGTCACAGTAGTAGGGTTGAAAAAAAGTGCTTGTGGTCACTCACAAACCAGGGTACAGTACAGGAAAGTAGTAAACACACCTCTCCCTAGATCATACCACTTTGGAACAGCCAAAAACTTATAGGTCCCCAGCATTGCCTCTGAAAACAGCTGCACAAAACAAACAAAACTCTGAAGTTTAGGATTATACCTCCTCCATTTGGGAAGCAGAGCCTCAATTTAGCATAGAGTTAAAAGTCAAAATAATAGTCTGGAAAATGAGCAAACAACAGAAAAAAAGTTCTGACCATAGAAAGTTACTATGGTGACAAGGAAGTTCAAAACACATACTCGGAAGAAAATAACAAAGTCAAAATTTCTGTGTCCAAAGCCTCAAAGAAAAATATGAATTGGTCTTAATCCATAGAAGAGCTTTAAAATGATTTTAAAAATCAAGTAAGAGGGGTAGAGGAAAAATTGGGAAGACAAATGAGAGTGACGTGAGAAAATCATGAAAAAAGATTCAACAGCTTGGTAAAGGAGGCACAAAAAATACTGAAGAAAATAACAGAGCAGATCAAATGGTAAAAAAAAAAAGGCACAAAAAATCCAATAAACAGAATAATGTCTTGTAAAACAAAATTAGCCAAATGGAAAAAGATATATAAAAATTCACTAAAGAGAAGAACTCCTTAAAACGTAGAATTGGCTAAATGGAAAAAGAGATACAAAAGTTCACTGGAGAAAATAATTCCTTGAAAGTTAGAATTGGGCAAGTGGAAGCTATTGACTTTATGAGACATCAGGAAACAAACAAAATCAAAAGAATAAAACAAAATAGAAGAAAAATGTGAAATAACTCATTGGAAAAAAAATAACTAACCTGCAAAATAGATCCAGGAGAGATAATTTAAGAATTATTAGACTGTCTGAAAGTCATGATCAAAACAAGAGCCTAGACATCATCTTTCAAGAAATTATCAAGGAAAATTGCTCTGATATTCTAGAACCAGAGGGAAAAAGAGAAATTGAAAGAATCTGCCAGTCATCTCCTGGAAAAGATCTAAAAATGAAAACTCACAGGTATATTATAGCCAAATTCCAGACATCCCAGATCAAGAGGAAAATATTGCAAGCAGCCAAAAAGAAACAATTTAAATATTGGTGGAGCCATAGTCAGGATAACACAAAGTTTAGCAGCTTCTACATTAAAGGACTGGAGGACTTAGAATATGATATTCAGGAGGGCAAAAGAACTAGGATTACAACCAAGAATCACCTATCCAGAAAAACTGAGTGTAATTCTTCAGTGGGGGGGTGGGGAGAGGGAAAATGGATATTCAATTAAATAGAGGGCTTTCAAGCATTCCTGATTAAAGATCAGCAGAATAGAAAATTTGACTTTCAAATACAAGACTCAAAAGAAGCATTAAAAAGATTGACACACCTCCTTTGCTGTCTTTTCCTGATGAGAAGATGACCCTAGGTTCTTCAAGACTATGGGCAGTAAGTGGAAAAAAAAAAGCTCTATTGAGTCCTACCATGCTGGTAAGACTTGTTGCCCAAGCATCAGCTTAAGTATTTTGAGATTCACCATCAAAAATCAGTGGCTATCAGTGTCTGAACTTTGTTTTGGTCTCTAAATAATAGAGTGTCTTCTAAAACATGAAAAGGCTACAATCTGTGTTGTTGAAAGGAGCATCCACTTTGAGGAGAACCATAGATCCTTAAAATATGACACTGTATAAAATACAAGTTATAATTCCTTAAAAGAGCACTTTCCATGATTAGTTTTTCTAGGTCTACAAAATATCCCCTTAATAGCACTAACTAATAAAAATAAAACAGAAGTTCAAATCGCAAATAATACAAAAAATAGAAATCACAACTCTGAAGTTTTAACTCACAACAAAAAATGGGAATGGTCAGTGTAGAAAGGATTACTGCACTAAGTAGACAGCTGCACACTAGTTAGGCACACTAACATTGTTGATAGATC
This sequence comes from Petaurus breviceps papuanus, assembly GCF_028583685.1. NCBI lineage: Eukaryota > Metazoa > Chordata > Mammalia > Diprotodontia > Petauridae > Petaurus > Petaurus breviceps. The sequence continues at coordinate 5,016,156 of NW_027187345.1, forward strand.
TTCCATTGTTGTAATCATAATGGAAAACAAATTGGAATTATGCTAAAAAAAGTGACTAAAATGTTTGTTCCCTTTGACCCAGACATCCCACTTATGTGCCTATATTGCAAGGAGGTCAATGATTAAAAAAATTAAAAATATTTAATGTGGCTATTTTCATAATAGCAAATAACTGGAAACACCGATGTTCATTGAGGAATGATTAAATAAATATCAGTGCTTGAATATGATGGAATATTATTGTGTTGTAATGAACAATGAATTTGACTATAGAAAAACATGGGAAGACATATAAAGTGAAGTAAGTAGAATCAGTAAAGCAATCTATCCAAGGGGTGGAAAAAATCAGTGAATTAGGACTAATGACAATAGCTAACATTTATATAGCATGTACTATATGCCAGGTATTATGCTAAGTGCTTTGCAATTAATTATCTCTTTTGGTCATCACAACTACACTCACTAGTAGGTGCTATTATTATCCCCATTTTACAGATGAGGAAATTGAGGCAAATAGGAGTTTAAAAGGAATACAAGAAAATGCTTCCTTCTATTCTTTGAAGAAAGGGGAATGTGGGTTTGGTACACTACCTATCATGATGGATTTAATTATGTGCTGCTTAGTTCTATTGAACACTGTGTGTGTGTGTGTGTGTGTTTCTTCCCTTTCTTATTTGCTATGAAGAATGGTTCTCTGAGAAGGGAAAAGAGGAGGTTTATGTTGGGCAATAATGTAAAAAACAAACTACCAATAAAAAGTAATTAAAGAGGGAAAAAATAGCAGAGGAATCTTTCTAACATTTCTGCAGAGGATCCTTTTTTTCTACCACTCTACCTCTAGTTACAATAGCAGCAAGGGCATCACTTTAAGTAGCACATGCAGAGACTGTTGAAGATTCAATAGATGAGTCTAATGTTATATGACATTAAAAGCACTGCATTCTACCTGCTTACTATCATCAGAGTCAAGGATGATAAGTATATATGAATGCTTCTTTGAGTTTAAAAATTTCATGTCATCTCCAGGGTTGTTTAATTGCTCTGGACCATTTGAGACATTACACATTTCTACTGGAGAAAAACACAAACTTTTATCACAAAGCAGGGAGATCATTCTAAATGTCAGACTTACTAAGAAAAAAAAATCCATTCAACACTTGCCTAACAACCCAAGAAAATTATTTTGCTGAATTAACAAGTACCATGAAAGTGTTTTGATAGTCTAAACTACTTTGTTTAATATAAATACATACTTTTATTAACTATGCCCATTTTAAATAGTAAGGACTGAGGTTTTTGTTTTTGTTTTTTAATATGATTCCATATGAGTTCCACCTGTTTGAGTCAAGAAAGAGATGTGGAGAGTTTTTAACATTACCTGAGGATACTTTTATATTTAAACAAACAAAGACAGACAATCAAAAGAAAGTGCTTTGTGACACAGAACACAGAGCTCGCTCACTCTAGCTGAGCAAAGGCTCTGGCTTAGTTGGTGCAGAACACAGCAAACAACATTAAAGTTTGGAGGCTAAATTAACCAATGTTTTAAAGCTGCTATGGCTCCCTTAACTCTCTGCTATTATACCTAGTTTTCCCAGTTTGTAAGAACCTTCAGATAATGTCTAAAATCATTAAGTATTTGTTTTCTGCTATTCCCTTCTGGACTTTTGGTCACGGAACCACACTGAGGAAGTCTAAAGTTAAGAATTGCCAGATTTTCTGGACTTGTCTCTAACCAGTGATTGTAGTAAAGTAGTTCTAGGCCTCCTAAGAATGGAACGAGATTAATAGTTATGAATAGTGAGTATATGATTTCCTTTTGATAAATAAGAATCTTTTATTTGAATGAATTTATAATTTACACAGAATTATAAAACTTTATCAAGCTGGATTTTTTTTTATGCTTTAAACATGCAAAATCTCAGGAGGTGGCAGATCAGATTCTCATGCTACCTATTATTAGGAAATTTACATATGTTCTAAATTGCTAAAGTTGCCTATGGTTTAAATGTCTACTTTTGTACTTTTTCCCCCAAATTCCAGAAGTTTAGTAGATTTTAACCAAAATCTCAAAATATTTAGAAGTAGAAAGCAACAACAAAGTAATTTCTTTTTTGAAAGTTATTTGAAGAAAAATAAAATTTAAATTGTCACCAGTGAGTTTTAATCGTATCTAATACAGTAAAATCTCATTAATTCCAAACCCATCTTTTCAGAATTTATAATAATTTGGAGATCTTTGACTAAAACTTACTACCCATGTTTAAAAAAATGCTAAATGAAACATTAGTGCCAAAAAGATTGCAAGGGAAATGAATAGTTTACCTAAACAGGGGGGAAAGTTTTAAGTACCCATAACAGAGATAACTTAAAGTACTAATTTAAAATCATTTTCATTTATCCAAGCAGGGTCTTGAAGAACCAGAAATTAGTAATGTTTTATTAAACTGAGGTGGCTAGGTGGCACAGTGAATAAGAGCGGCCCCAGAGTTGGGAGGAACTGGGATCAGTTCCAGACTCAGATACTTAACACCCACACAAAATAACTGGCCGTGTAACCTTGGGCAAGTTGCTTAACCCCAATTGCTCTAAAAAAAAAATATTTTATTAAACTAAATTTGGTTTACCATCTCATATATGCATGAAAAGAATAAAGCTACTAATTCAGAAAGTCTTTTCCCAATTAGCTTGAGATCTTACCACAAATTGCATCCGAGGTGACAATTTGCTCTTTAATATTGAGTTATATAATGACTGGAAACCCGTACTTTTTTAAAGGTAGATTTTGGCTTCTGACCTAAGTCATAAAGTACATCCATTAAATGAAATTCTAAAAATCTGAACTGTTTATATTTTGTATTTTGAGAACTTAACATATCAGCACATCTGATTTGCTTCAAATTGAATATAGTTCTCAATCGAGATGTTTGCTTTCATATACTGGGTAACAGGCCTGTCAATACTATTCTCACAATACTATCTCCACAATACTGGAAGACTGGGTAATAATATATATTATATTATATATATATATATATAATATATAATAATATATATAAAATGGGTAATAGTAGTATACTTTTACAAATATGGACTCATTCAGGGCAAATGACACAGGATTATAGGATTTAGAGTTGTAAAGGACTTTAGAGATCCTCTACCCTGATCCCTTCACTTTACAAATGAGGAAACTGAGACCTAAAAAGGCAATGTGGCTTGCCCAAATCCACATAGATAAGAGCTGAGACTTGTACCTAGAACCTTCAGTTCTCTGAATTGAAATCCAGCACTATTTTCCTCTCTACCTCATTACTTTATTTTTTTAATTTTAATTAATTTTTTTTAAATTTTTGGAGGGGGCAACTGGGGTTAAGTGACTTGCCCAAGGTCACATGGCTAGTAAGTGTTAAGTGTCTGAGGGTAGATTTGAATTCAGGTACTCCTGACTCCAGGGCCAGTATTCTATTCACTGTGCCACCTAGCCACCCCCTCATTACTTTATAAAGTCAATGAATTTGTTGTTGTTGCTGTTCAGTTGTCTCCATTGTGTATGGCTCTTTATGACAACATTGAGGGTTTTCTTGGCAAAGATACTGGAATGGTTTGCTATTTCCTTCCCAAGCTCATTTTATAGATGAGGAAACTGAGGCAAACAGTGTTAAGTAACTTGCACAGGCATGAATAAACATGAATATTGACTTCACTTTTTGATGAAGGTCTTTGGGTCTAGATCATGAGGCCTGATTAAAGGAACTGGGCATATTTATCCTAGACAAGAGAAAACTTGGGGGTTGGTGACCAATATAACTGTCTTCAAACATTTGGAAAAAGAATTAGATCTTTTTGCTTTGGCCCAAAGGAAGGATCAAGAGCAACAGGTTAAAGTTATAGGGAGGCAAATTTAGACTTAATGTCAAGAAAAACTTCCTCACAATTAGAGCTTACCAAAAGTGGAATGGGCGACTTGGAGAGATGTCAGATACTTTAGAGGTATTGTAACAGAAGCTATATAACCACTTGTCCAGTATGTTAGAGTGGAAATTCCTTCCTACTCTGAGTTGAATTAGAAGACTGGTGAGGTTCCTTCCAACTCTCAAATCCTGTGATTTTATGATACCTATGTTTCCTTATAGAGAGGGACATGTAGGGCAAGACTGGGGAACCTGCTGCCTTAAGGCCACATGTAGCACACTAGGTCCTAAAGTGTGGCCCTTTGCCCAGATCCAAACTTCACAGAACAAAACCCCTACAACCTACGAAGCCTTGTGGCCACAGGTTCCCCACCCCTGGTTTAGGAGATACTTTAGTGAGAGCTGATAAAAATGTTTTAAATTGTCTATGTGACTTGCTGAGCATTATTTTGTATATTATGAAAGTTTATTTGATGGGTACTATAGACTTCTGTCAGTCAGTTCTGGACCCAGAGAAATTATATGTACGTCCTCCTGACCCTCTTCTGCTAACTCTTCCAATCCCACCTTCCACAAATCAAAATCAATGCCTATTAAGTGAGCACTTAGAATGTACGAGATACTTTCCTTAGTGTTTGGGATACAAAGATGAATATGACAGTCTCTACTTTCAAGCACCTAACATCAGTGACTTTATACTCTTGATGGCAAAATGAAGCATAATAAGTACATGAAAAGAAGTAATTTTGTATAGTTAAGTAAAAATAAATACAAGATGTGCCAAAATTGTGATATAGACAATGACTGTAACAAAGCAGTTTTCACTTCTGAACTGATTATTTGGTTGCTAGCAACATGGAGAAACTTCCCTAGTGTTCTCTGTTCTTTCTAATATTTATATCAATGACTTAAAGACAGAAGGTGAGCTTATCTTATTTGTCGATACCACAAAGCTGATGTTAAATTGATATCTTCCATGATAAAGTCTGGATACAAAAAAGTTCCCTAACCTGAGATGGTAAGATGAAACAAAAAGAGCATGGAATCTTGGTTTTGTAATTTTTCATACTGTTCAAGGATCTACAGTTTTTTCAGTCTGGATGCCTCTTCTGCCAGCACGAATTATAGTTTACTATGTGCCTTCATTACTTGCTCTGGCAAAACAAAACAAACAAAAACAAACAAACAAACAAAAACACTTGTGGATAGTACTGCTGTGATAAACCTCTCTGAACTTAACTAGTTTGGTGCTCAGTCCAGCACCCTGTCAATACACAGTCTTTCCAGATTAAAAGAACCTGTAGTCTTCTATCATAGCCTTGGAGAACCCAGATTCATCTACATAGCAAAATTGAATCAATTGAGTAAGATTTTAAGATATTAGGGTAAAGGAGAGGTAAAAGGTAATGAGGAGAGTTATGAAGTCCAGCCCTGTATTTAGCTTTTTAAAATGTTTACAGGATGACAAAGATCTGCTATTACTGCCCATGTCTTTTTATTTCTACATATACCCCAAAGGTGATTCCATTCATTTCTTCCCCCTGTAAGCTTCAGGATTTGAATACCCAATAGCAGTGCCTCTCCCTGGTCTAGGTCCCCCAGTACCTATCTTGAACTATCAGCCAAGACTCAGGTCTTTCGTTTTCCCTTCTTAGAATCTGCATCCAATTTTTCTTTAAAGTTATTAAGGATTCTTATTTCATGCTTTAAGGAAACATGAGAGAGGCTTAAAAATCCAAGGAGCATAATTAAATCTACTTAAATAGAATGGAAAGATCTTTTCTACTCTGGCAAGGCTGAATTGACATAATTCCCTGACCACATATATTTCCTCTGAGATTACCTTCACTTTATACTGAATAGGTCTTATGTGTACAATTTTTTTACATTCCCACCCCCATTCCCCATTAGAATGTGATCTCTGAGAATTGAGACCATATTTTTGCCTTTCTGTTCCCAACACTTAGCCTGACACATAGTAAATGTTTAATAAATATTTGTTGACTAACTAATGACTTGCACTGATCTACTCATATGGCAAACATCTCTAGCCTATGACCTTAGACTAACCACTGGGTCATCTCTTCTCTGTTACATGGTCCTACCTGACATAATTTCCTCTACTAATCCTATCTCCTGCACGCTGCTCCCAGCATAGGCTTCCATTCTATACTGAAGTGTGCTTCCTATTTTAAACTTACATTCTCTGACCAGCCCTGGTTGCAGGGCTCCCCAACCCCCAAGGCTGAAGCAACTCACATGCCTTAAACCAAAAATCAATAGTCATCTTTTAAAAGACTTTATTCTTGTTCCATCCACCTCCTTTCACTCTCAAGGCATTGAAGGGGTTTTTTTTGTTTTTGTTTTTGTGGACTTGAGCCAAGAGGGGGAGGGAGGTAGAGAAAGAACAGGAGAAAGAGAAAGAAAGAGAAAGGGGAGGGAGAGAGAAAGAAAGAGGAAGAGAGAAAAAGGGAGAGAAAGATCAAGAGAGTGAAAAAGATGAAGACAAGAAGAGAGAAAAACAGAGAAACAGAGAAAGAGAGAGGAGATAGAGAAACCTAAGCTGATGTGATATTAGGCTGCATTGAGAGGCATAATATCTAGAATTAAGGAAGTGAGAGTTCCATTATGGTCTGCCATGGTCACACTACATTTGAAGAATCTCATTCAGTCCTGGACTCCTTTTAGAGAGGATTCAGCATGGTTGAGCAGAAAGAATGCTGAATTTAGAGCCAGAGGACTTGGGTTTGAAAGCTAGCTCTGCCACTTAATACCTTTGTGACCTCTGGCAAGTCATCTACCTTCCTGGGCCTCAGTTCTTCATCTGTAAAATGAAGATTTTAGATTGGATTAGATAACCTCTAAAGTCTCTTCCAACTCTGTTATCTATGATCCAATGAAGGACACTGGGATATACAAAATCAAGATGAAGGCCATGAGGATGGTGAAAAAGTTAAAGATCATGCATGATATTTGAAGAGCCTGAAGGGGTTTTTTTGTTTGTTTGTTTTTGCTTTTTGGAGAGGGGAAGGCAGGGTAATTGGGGTTAAGTGACTTGCCCAAGGTCACATGGCTAGTAATGTTAAGTGTCTCAGGCTGGATTTTAATTCAGGTCCTCCTGACTCCAGGCTGGTGCTCTATTCACTGTGCCACCTATCTGTCCCCTGAATTTTTTTTTTTTGTTTTTGTCTAGAGGAAAGAATACTGTTGAACAGGAAAGATGTTTTGTGAAGAACTGTCATGTAAAAGCAGTATTAAATTTGCTCTTATTGGCTTTAGGGATGAGGAGTTACGAAGAAGAAAACTTTCCAATAATTGAGTAATCCCATAGTAGAATGGGATGCTTTGGGAAGTAATGGTTACCCCACAAATGTCTTTAAGCAGAAACTGGGTGGCCACTTTTTGGCACTGATGTAGAGGGGATTCTTGGGAAGGTATGGATTAGTTGAGGCCAAGGTTTCTTAACCTTTGGCCTATGAAATTATTTAATATTTTGATATAATAATAATTGGTTTCCTTTGTAATTCTATGTATTTTATTTTATACATTTAAAAACATTATTCTGATAAAGAGTCTCAATACTTCACCAGACTGCCAAAGGGAGCCATGACAAGAAAAAAAAATGAAGAACCCCTTGACTTCATGGAATTGGAGGTCCCATTTAACTCTGAGATTCTGTGATTGGATAATAGCTTGGATCACTCCCCTGAAAGGATTTGCTTTCAAAGTTTCAGATTATCATATACAACTCAGCACGTACAAAATCAAAGCGATTGTATCCCAACTCCCCCCCCCCCAAAAAATAGAGCAGTGTCTTGTGCCACACACAATGTCATGTGAAAAAATGGTCAGGGTTTTAATTGACCCCACGTTCAATATGAACCAACCATGTGAATTAGCTGTTTAACAGGAAAAACAAAAAAAAATAAAACGTGATGAAAACTTGGACTTCATTTTAATAAAAGAACAAAATCCATATTAATGAGTAGGAGAGTAGAAGTGTGATAGCCCCATTGACCTGTATACCAGAAAGAACATGTCTAGAGTCTTATGTCCAGCTCTGTGTTTCTGAAAGATATGAACAAAGTAGTATCCAGAAAAAAGTAAATTAGTGTCATGTGTGGAATAATTGAAATCACTAGAGGGTCTGGGGTGAGAAAGCATATGGAATATTTTACATGCTAAAGGAAAATTGATATGAGAAAAGGAAATAGTCTTCAAATATTTGAAGAGTTTACAAAAGGAAATAGGTATGGATTTATTCTCTATTGCACTGGAAGAAAAAAATAAGACCAATTGGTAAAAATCAAGAGGCAATTTGGTGTAATAAAGACACACCTGGTCTTAGAGTCAGGAAAATCTGAGATTCAGGTCCCACCCCTGCCATATACATAGTATGGCTTCCTCTAGCTGTTAGTGCCTTTCCCTCAGAGATCACCTAACATCTACTCTGTATACATCTTGTATGTACCTAAGTATTTACAAGTTGTCTCCCTCATTAGAATGTAAGCTCCTTGAAGGCAGGGACCATTTTTATATTTCTTCATATATCCAGCACTTAGAACAGTGCCTGGTATATAGCAAGCACTTAATAAATGCTTTGTTGACCCCACTTGACTTGAATCTCAGTGCTCCAGGCAACTATCTAAGTTTACAAATTACAGAAAAAATGCTGATCACATTCAGAGGGAGTTCTACGGAATCACAAATATGTTTAAAAAGTACAAATTACAGAAAAAGGAGATTCTTGCTCCTCATCACGTAGCTATTTAAAAACACAAAACAAAAGCCTTAAGTAGCATCACACTGAATTATAGCAATAGAAATTTAGTCTTGACTTAATAAACATGTTGAGACAACATCTGGAGTACTTGTCCAGTTGTGATTGTCACTTTTTAAGAGGGACATAGATATATGGTGTGTGGCTAGAGGAAAGCAACAAATATGAGTCTAGGAATTGTTATTTGATGAGTGATCAAAGGAAGTAATTTGTAAAGCTTTAAAAAACGATGACTTAGTAAGAACAGTATAACTATCTTTTAGAATTGTGTGAATGCCTCATGTATGGATCTTTTCTGTATGACACAATAAGTCAGAACTAGGACTAATAGGTAGAATTCACAAGAAGGACCTTTGGGAAGTAACCAAAGGAAGGACCTTCTAATCATTATAGTTGCCAACAAATGAATGACTTACCTCTCAAAGTAATAATGTTCCCGGAAGTCTTCAGGTAAATATTGGACAGCTTTCTGCCAGGGATATTGTGGAGGGGATTCCTAGTTTGATTGGTGTGGTTGCATTAGGTAGACCCTTATAACTCCATTATTCTGTGACTCTAATCATAGAATACTATGCAAAAGAGCTATACTGTACTAGTGTCTTATAAATTGGGCCAAAATCAGAGTCGCTTAACTTTGGGATGCCTGTTCTGCTATAATCGGTCTGCTACAATCCAAGAAGGCAGCTGTCTGGTATGGGAAGTAGGCTAGTCAGGAAACTGTTAATTTAAAAGAAGGAAAAAGGAAGACCTAAGGTCCACACATACATAAAATCGGGTGATGAACCCTGCAAAACACCAGGATGGACAAAACCGGTGAGCCAGCTTTTCCCCAATGCTATTTATTTCCCTCAAACTGCATAATTTGTTTTCCTTTTTTCCCCTTCAAGTCTCACTTGAAGTTCACTTTAAACTAATTTCACCTGTATAAAAGCATTTGCAGAGCCAAGGGGACAGAGAGGCAGTGTGATTTGCTTCAGGTCTTGTACCATCTGAGGATGACTCTGAATCTTCAGGCTCTCTGAAGTGTGAACCATAAAGCTGTGTATGTCTGTCTAAAACAGGGGTTCTTAACCTTTTGGGTATCATGGACTTTTTTGGCACTGTGGGCAAGTTTATAGGCCTCTTTTTATCAGAGAATGTTTATTGCCTACATTCGTAATTTAAGGAAATAGCAAATTTCTATGAGAGGTTAGTTAAAATAAAATAAAGCTGTATTTTTTTTTAATCCAAAGTCACCCCCGTCTTGAAATATACCCCTGGACTCCCAAGTCTGTAGACCCCAGGTTAAGAACCCTTGGTCTAAAGATTTATGAACAGACATTTCTTTTAGAAACAGAATTTCCAGTGATGTAAATATCACAAATCCTCTCCCCACACACTATTCATCATATGTGTGTATGTATATACCTATATGTGTAGGTGTATGAAGTACTGAAACAGATACTCCTTTCTGCTTTTTAAAATGTAAGTATTATCTTGAGTGTGGAGGAGGAAAGGCTTTATACACAGCAACACCTGTAAGTTCACCTCAAGGTGATTTATAAAATCAGAAACGTATTTGCCTTGTGCCTAGAAAGTCAGGATAAATTTATAAGATCTGTAACAAAGTTCATATGCTCCCTTTGGAGCACCTAATAGTCAGCTCCTGGTTCTGTGTAGCAGTAGGATACTAGTGTCTTTTGAATAAATTAAATCCATAGTCATTGTAAAGCCATATTTTAGTCAATAACAATAATTTAGTCAATGCTTCTTCTTGCCTTTATTAGAGCTGTTGCAATGATTCTAGACTCAGGTGTACTTAAAGGACTTGTACATTAGTTTAGTCACTTTGCTAAACTACCCTGTATAAAGTGTTAGGGAGGAGGAAAATGAACTAAAGTCAGGCTAACAAAGAGGCAAAGAGAGGAAACCAAATATCTAACTACAAACTGAATAATTGTCCCAATTAAGCAAAGGTTGATTCTGTGAGAGTCTGCAAATAGAACCCAGGGGCTATGCCTTATTTAAGTTTTGTATCTATCCAAGTACTTAGCTCACAATGTTCCACATAGTAGGCATTTAATCAAGGTTTGCATAAATATATTTTCAAATAGATGTTTTACATACAGACAGTTAAAAAAATAAACGAACCTGAATCTGTCTCTAGCTTTGGGGGGCGGGGAGGGAGAGGGAGAAGGGTTTTAGACTTCAACTGAAGAACAAAAAATATTCCTAAATTATTATTTTTTATTTATAATTTTAAATTAAAGTGAATTATAATATTTATATTGTAGGTACACATTGAAATCTTTTTTTTTGCAGGGGGGAAGGCAGGACAATTGGGGTTAAGTGACTTGCCCAAGGTCACATGGCTAGTAAGTGTTAAGTGTCTGAGGTCAGACTTGAACTCAGGGCCTCCTGACTCCAAGGCCAGTGCTCTATTCACTTCACCACCTAGCCACCCCAACACATTGAAACCTGAAAGAAAAAAATAGAATTGGCAACCCGCTTTGTTATAGAAATCAGATGCTAGCTTAGGAGTAAATAATACAAGCTATAAGAAATTAACTCAATTTGTAGATCCTGTTCTTCTATACAGAAGTCTTAGATTCAGTTTTTGAAGATATTGCAATCTAGAGTTTGTTGATTATTCTTGATAAAAATGTAGAATCTCCTCAATGTAATTACAGCATGTCCCCAAAGTCTTAGTGCAAGTTTAAGCTATTAGAGCTTAAAATTGTAATAAAACCATAATAGCTTTAAGTACTTAAAACTCCACTAAGACTTTTGGGACACCCTATATTTATTTGTTTATTGCTATCAAAAACCAGGAAAAAATATCCCTAAGCCATGTTAGGGAAGGTTCTCTTTTAGTATTTTAAAAGGATGTTTATTGAGATGAGGAGTTGTCTGCATAAACTTAGCCAAATCTTCAACAGGAAAACATAAATGAAATAAATAACAAAAGGAGACATAAACATCAAGTAAATGTGATGAGTGAAGGACTAGGAATAGAGACTGAAACTGTGTTTTCATTGAGACAGAACTCCCAGGTGAGAAAATTCTCTGACTGGGTTTATTAGCACCTTTATTTTGCAATTTAAGCTTTGCCTAGAGCAGTGATATCAAACTTAACAAGAAATGGGGACCACTAATCTATACATAAGGATACCTGTAGACCACATATTGATTTAGTTATAAAATGTAGTGTTATCTATGTTTTATTGTGTAGGGTTTTTTTTGTTGTTAAAAAAGATAATTTTTCTCTAATTCAGAAATTAAGCCAGCTGCATATCATCAGCACCATATAGTGCAATTTGAAGCTGTTTTGTATCATTAGTACTGATGGCATATTTGAGACAGTTATAACAAGAGGTATGTATTCATGATTCTGACCAAGTAGGTGTAACTATTGTATATGTCTGTGTCTTTAAGAATGTTAAAAAATTTAGTTACATCATGAAAAATCTGGTCCAACTTTGTCTTTAAGATAGTACTAAACATAGGCTCTTCTCATTTGGCATCAGATTTACAACCAATTCAATTGTCTTTCCAAATGGGAATTTTTGCTTAAAAAACTTATGGCTGTTTGTTTTCTACCCTAAAATCTTGCAAGGGAAGAGGGAAAGAAGGAGGGGGAGGGAGATAGAGAGAGTTAGACACACACACACACAAAGACAGAGACACAGGGAGGGGGTAGGGGATGAGGGAGAGAGGGAGAGAGAGAAGGGGGACTACATTTCTATATGGTAGTGACTTAATGACAGAAACATCTGGTCAGACATTCGATTTAGTGTCCTTTGAAAGCTTGCTGTTCTATTTTGTGCTGAGTATGTTTCAAAATGAGTGTGGATCTATGGCAAAAGGCAGCTAGGAGTAGTGGGTGGAAAACCAGTCTTAAAAGTTAAGAAAACATTCCTTTCCCTCTGCCTCTTGGCATTCCCATTTTATTTCCAGACTTAGTTGAAGATTCCCTTTCTGCATGAAGCCTTTCATGATCTCCTTCCTCCTAGATGCTAGTGGCCATACTTCCAAAGTACCTTCTTGTATGCATTCTATAAATTCTTTATATACTTTTATGTGGGATATGCAGTTTTTCCACCTTAGAATGTAAACTGCTTGAGGACAGGAACTTTTATTTTTATATTTGTATTCTCACAACTTAGCACAGTGCCTGGTGTCAAGTTGAGTGCTTGATAATGCTTGTTGATTGACAGATCTGTCAATCAGGGCAAAGTCCTGCCTTTCACAGGTGTCAGTTGTATAATGACCATTAAGTCAGTTAACGTCTTGGTGTCTCAGGCAACTCTCCAAGAATATAAATTATGGATGACTTGCACTTAACATTCCTCTAGGCTAATAAAATCACAGATCTGGAAATACCCACCCAAAATGGATTCATAACTCAGTGGATTCAGTTTAGTTTCCTATTGCACCAGCTTCTTGCTACTGAGAATCTAATTTTGGCTACTGAGTGTGGCATATTTGGGTTACTAATGCTTTAGGAGTTATCAGTTCACTTTAGGAAATAAGAAATAATACTAATAATAGCATTTATGTAGCACTTAAAAGTTTGTGAAATATTTTACATGCATTGTTCCATTTGATCCTCGCACCAACTCTTTGTGGTAGGTATTTTTATTGTCCTCATTTTACAGATGAAGCTGAGACTGACAAAGGATTAGTGACTTTTGCCTAGCGTCACAGAGCTAATAAATTTTTGAAATGAGATTTGAACTGAGGTCTTCCTAACTCTAAACCTGGAATTCTATCCATTGTATGACCTAGTTGCCTCAGAAAGAATAAATAAGAAGGAAAAATATATCAGAGATTTGGAAAGTAGGGAAGATATAGAGCCTAAAACAGGTACTGAGCTAAAAAGCCAAGGCAGTATGAGAAAAGTCCAACGGAGGACTGAGCACAATGGTAAATGTCCACACCAGGAATCAAAGTTTCCTAGGACCCCCAAACTTTTTCAAAGAGTTAATTCTTGTGCTCAAACATGTTCATTTTATGCTTGTGTCCTCCTCCTTCCCCTTCAGAAGGGCTTTAAAGTTAAAAGCTTGTTACACATAGTTGCAAGTTTGTGTTCCATAAAAAAAATCATCCCCTTTCCTTTGCTACAATCTTTTTATAGCAATGGAGATACTCTATGGCAGGGCTTCTTAAACTTTTTCCACTCACCACCCATTTTCGCCTGAGAAATTTTTATGTGACCCAGAGTATATATAGGTATATAAAATAAGCATACAAATCAAACGTTTACTGATAATAAATCACAAATAAATTTATTTTAAAGCAATTCTTTGGTATACATGTAATTTTACCATTTATTAAAGATGAAAGCAAATTTACATTCTAATGAAATGGATGTGGTTGTTTATTTTCATATGAAGAACTAAATCTTGGTGGAATATTTGATACTGCAGGATGTAAGTTTTTTTCATTTTTCAGAGCTGATTGATATTTTGATTTTATGATCGTAATGCTGAGAACACTGCTTTGCATAAATATAAAGTACAAAATGGCAGAAGTGTGTTTAGGGCCATTTCAGAAATTGCTGGAAATTCTGTCCTAATCCCAAGCCAAAATTCATTTAACAATTTTGTATGTAAAGTAAAAACATTGCAATGCATAACACACAATAGTCTCAAATATGAGCCAGGATGTTTTTGGCAGTGTTCATTGGTGTTACGTGGTGTGATGGCATGCACAGTGCAAAGTGCACATGCTGTGTTCAGAGCCAAGGCTGCAGTGAAGTTGCATGATGCAAGTGCTGCCAGAAACAATTCGGATACATTACATGTTTGATTTTCAGTTAATTTTTGGTCATGTGTTCAGAAACCTTTTATTATTGCAAATTTTTTGTGACCCTATGTGACCCCTGGTTTAAGAAGCACTGCTCTATGGAATCAATACAATGTAAGGGAGGTATGATATGAGACAAATCTTACTTTGTACTTCTGTCATGGAGTCTTGGTCTGTGACTGCTGAAGGGAGGAAGGATATTTTCATTTCAAAGTTCAACCTCAATATATCATCTACATAGCTGTCAGTGATTTTCTTAAAGCTTAGATTTGACCATATCATTCCCTATTACCTTCAAGATCATACTATAAAGTCTTCTCTTAACCATTTAAAACTCTTCATAACCTGTTCCCTTCCTACTTTTCCAGCCTTATGAACACATTATTCCCTGTCACATACACTACAATCCAATCAAAGTTACTTAAGTTATTTAATGTTTCTTTTACATATCTATTAATCTCTTATCACAATATCTTACCTATGGTTTCCCCTCCTGCCTAGAATTCTCTCCCCTCTCCCATCCATCTGCCTCTCTTGTTTGCCTCAAGACTAAGCCCAAATACAATATTCGATGTGAATCTTTTCCTTATTAGTTCTTCTAGTTGCTAGTATCTTCACATCCCCACCTCCCAACAACAGTTACCTTGTTTCTGCTTTTATATATTTGGTATATGCTTACATATATACAAGCTCTTTTCCCTAGGTGGGTAATAAACTCCTTGAGGTCAAGAAATGTTTCATCTTTGTTTTTACATTCCCAGTATGGTGCCTGGTGGCAGCTAGCATTTAAAATCGCTTGTTGAATGATTGTCTGAAAAAATAAGTATAAAAATACTCAAAATTTAGTATCCCTTTTACTGTACTGTGTAAGAAAGGTGGTAATCATCTAAATGGCAAATGTGCTATTTAATCAATTAGCCCAACATTTGCTTTTTAAAGAAAGAAACTTCCCGGCTGTCATTTTTTAAAGTTATTACAAAGTGGGGTTTACAACTGGTTGTCAGTCAAAACAGGTGCTACCTCTGTGCCTTTGGGGTTTAATAGATTGTCACTCTCTCCGTCTTATAAAAATGTGCTTTAAAAAAATGAAGACTTTGAAAATAAACACTAATCACCTCCTAAAATTCAATATGAAAACAGAGCACTTTGAAATGCAAACAAAAGAAACAGTGACATTTTCCTATAGTGTTTTATTTTCAATTTTATTTTTGGCTCCAGTTTGATTGTAGAAATATGAACTGCTGGTTAAGGTTAGGGAGTAGGAAGGGACAAAGAGGAAATTAAAGTACAAATAGTAGAAAGGAAAGAGGAAACTGATACTAAAACACAAAGCAGAAGGTTAGTAGGCCTTTTTAAATTTGCCTTTGTTTCTGATGTCTTGTTGCATTTGGGATGGTTAGCAACGTCTGTGTTAGAGAATGGGGAATTTGAGAGACTGGTGAGGAAAGGATGTCACCTTGAAGAAGTTCACTAAATGACTAGAATATCCAAAGCTGTCAGTAGTTCTTTCACTCAAAGGTCTTTGAGTTTCCAGTTGATATAGTGCTTAGCCTTTAGTCCTTTCTATACTGTTGGAACTGTCTTCAGGAGAGTAATACATGGAAGAGTTTTAGAATCTCCAAACAATGCTAGAATTTTATTGATTCTGATACTGTAAAAATAGAGATATGAACTATTAAAGTCCATTTCAAACTAACTGTGAAAATGCAAAAGAAAACAATTGGTCCATTCAACTGTATGTTTTTGTGGTCTTTTATGGGAAGGGGTTTTTGTTTCCTCCAAAATGAGTGTTGAATATACATATGCAGCAGCTTAAAACTTCACTGAGTCTTTTAAAACACTATAAATACACATATTAATAATAATGAGGTCTTTTCTAGTTTGCCTTTTTTCCTGTTGATTAGAATAACTTAAATTTTGACTGTTTATGCAGTATTCCAAAAAAAATATATTAGCTTTGTGTTTTGGCTGCAAAGAATCATCCTATTTGTGCAATCTTTGACAATTTTTCATGAAGAATTTTTTTATAGAAACACTTATGTTCATGTCAAATAAACTTAAAATTTGAAGGAGAGAAAGATTTTATATGACTGACATTCATATCTTTAGGTTGAATGGATCATTTAAAATTAAGCAATTTACTTTTCATGTCTCATTTTGTATATGTTGATTTCTAAAAAAAAAAGCTTTGTATTAATGGAAATTTGTTCAGAAGTCATGGGAAGCATCTGTAGTAGATGTAAGATAAAAATAATCTCTGTTTACGTGATATGAGGCTCTGTTTCCCGACTTAAGGTGTCCTGCAGAGCTTACTCTATATATGTGGACATCTACTTTTTGTGACTCTTTTAGACTACTATGGTGTTGCATTGTGCCTGATGAATAAAATGGCATCAGCACCATGACTTGCTTGTTCTCTGACAAAATGTGGAAGTCATAAACTGATCAACTGTAAGTTGTACCTTTTGGTAAAACATATAAAACCAATATTTTGAAAGAACAGTTTGATGTTCCCACCTGCACAAATGAATTGAAGAAATAACCTCAAGATTTTGTCTAGCTCACTCACAGGTTCCCTGTAGTTTCTCACAAGACACATCCTTCTGGTTAATGGTTCAATTTGTGTCCCTACTTAGTCATTGCCATGTGCTAATTTGTTTTGGTTGAATTATTTGTTATTATGGAGAGTTTCATTTTTCTGAGAGGTAGTATTATAGACTAATAATAGTGATGCCACACATACAAAATAAAATAAAAGATGAAGAGGAAGAAGAAATCATTTTTTAATAGGAATGTCTACTCAAAAAGGGAAGTGGTCAAGAAGGTCAATTTTATTACTATCATAGAGTCGATTAACAGTTTTATATATAGTCTTCTGTTCTTTGTATACTAAAGTCTCCATATTTAAATTTGCATTAATAATTTAAAAATCATCAAAATCAATGAATTTATTCAAGGCCTTGTAAATAGATAGGAAATAGATATTTTCAGCAGGGATCATATTCCCACTAAACTCTGTACCATTAAGCCTCTTTTGGGAAGTACTATGTTCAGTTCTAGATGCTTTATTTTTTAAAGGAAAAAGCCTTTTACAGTCATTCTTCAAACTTTCTTTTCAAAATGACATATTTTTTCTCTTAATCCACTTTACATTCCAAACAGACCTACTTAATAATGCCTGTTCACAATATTCCATTTGCCCTATCCATGCCTTTACATAAGAAGTAGCCTATGTCTGGAATGCTCTCACTCCCTACTGCTACCTCTTGGAATCTCTAGCCCCCTTCCCTTCAAGGTGGTTAATGATGCCTTCTCCCTCCCCCAATTCCATCCCTCTACCCAAAGAAGGTTCTTTTGGATTTATTTTGCATATACACATCTGTGTGGGGTAATAATAGCACCTACCTCCCAGGAGGGAAGTCATGAGGATGTAATAAGAAAATAATTGTAAACTCTTAGCACAGTGCCTGTCACCTACTATTTGCTATATAGATCTTAGCTAGTATCATGTGCATATTGTTTTCCCCCAGGAAAATATAAACTTTTGAGGAAGGACTTTTTGGGGGTTTGTCTTTGTATCCTCCCAGCCTAGCAGATAGTAGGCATTTGATAAATCTAAATTGTAGTGAATTGTTCAGAATGTGGCTAGAGAGGGTAACCAGGAAGATTCTGGAACCTATATTATATTTAACATTGGTTGAAGGAACTAGGAGTGTTTAATCTGGGGTGGGGGTGAAGAGAATGCTTGTGAGAGTGGGGGGATAGCATGAATACTGTAAAATTGTAGGTGCTTGAAGGAACCTTCACATGGCAGTGACATTATACATTATAATTAATTAAAATTTTAATTAACATATAGCATATGTGCTTCTAGATGGCAGACCTAGGACCAATGAGCAGAACTTAGTGATAGATTTTGCTAACAAGTAGAACTTTATAAAAATGGAATGAACTGAATTGTATAGTTTGCTCCCCATCACTGTATATATTCAAACATCATTTTGATTTCTTTTGAAGCATTACAATTGCAAAGCTCTTGAAATTTTATTACTTGATTTGTTAGAAAAAAAAAGATCACCTCTTTTGGATTTTAACATAGCTTCCCTAAAAGTGCTAACACCAATTTTCTTGCTTTCGTTAATCATGGAAAGCAAACAACTCACTTTAATAACAATTTTTAATTATGCCACACTTTGATTTTAAAACAATAGAAACTTTAGAATTAAAGAGGAAATGTTCATTGTAGCATCTAATGATCTGAGCAAAAGAATGAGACAGTTGAACTAAATGCTCTTTAAGGCCCCTTACTAGACAAGTATTGTTTTGTAGATAGCCTCAGACTCCTTTTGGAGGTTATTTGAAACCTTGGAAGACTGAATTAAAAATCAAAATGCTTTTGATAAATTGGAGAAGTGACTAGGACCAAACACAAACAGATCTCCTAGAAACTTATATGATCATTTCATCTTTAATTAGAAAGTTACTTTGATTTTGTAAAATGAGTTATGGTTCAAGACAGTAAATGGAAAAGAATAAAACATACTAACATGAGATGGAAGAAGACTGATAGAAAAGATCTAGACATCAAACTGAAAAGAAAATATATTTTTTAAATGACACTGGCATGCAGCTCCAAGAAAAAGGATTTGGCTCCATAATGGAAGCTAAAATTTAAACGCATTCCCTTGGACACACTTCTCTGTGAGATCATTCCTTCCTCCCACCCTTGTTGTTTTGAAAGAGCATTTTTTTAAAAGGTCCTCTCTATTGTTTTTAATCTTTATTTTTGTGTTTTAATTCCTTCCCTCAGACTTTTGATTTGACTTGTGAGTTGCTATCCAGCCTCAATTTTATTTTAGAAGAAATTTGGACTGTTGTGTTTGATAAGAGGCGGAATAAAGAAAGGATTGCTACATAGGATGATAACAGACAAAGGTGATACTCAGTCAGCCACTCAACTCTTTGATATTGCTTCCACTGCCAGGGCAAATAATCTTTATTATTGTTATTTTAAAGAACAAACGTGGTTTAAAAAGTGGTCAAACCAAAGGCAAGTAAGGTAAAAGCAGCTAGAGGGTCTCAATGAGTTCAGAACATCAGAGATGAATGAGCTACACTGAGAGATGGAAAGACCTGGAAAACATGATGGCTGAGCCCCTGTCAGTGATATTTGGAAGACAATAAGGGGTACAGGAGAACAAATGTCCAGATTTACAACAGAAGGGAAGGGACGCATGTGCAAACTATATTCCATGAGTGTTATTTTTATTTCTAACAAAACTCCAGGGCATATTAAAAGAATGGTTTGTGAACATTCAGGGTGGGAAAGGGAAGCAATGATCACTAAATGACCGCATGACTCCATCAAAAATCAGTCATATCAAATAAACCTTGTTTCCTTTTTTGATTGGGTAAGTAGATGAAGGGGATGCTGTAGATAAAGTGTTCATAGATTTCAACAAGACAAAAGGTTCTCATGCTAATTTTGTGAACAATATACTCAGATGTAGGCCAGATAATAGTAATAAGGTATATTTGAGACTCCTTTAATATCCCAACCCAAAGAGTGGTTATTAAGAGAGCTATCATTGGCCTTGTGCTATACAGCATTTTAATTGATGACTGCTTGGTTGAAAGTTCTAGAAGATAAGGTGGTCACATTCATTGGATTATGAGTAAAGAGTAGCTAGGATGATTAAACAGCCCATTTGAAGAAGATCTGGAGACTTTAGTGGCTTGCAAATTGGATAGTATTAGCTGATGGGGTAGTATGTTTGTCAAAACAAGGTAATGCTATCCTGTACTGCCTTAAAGAAATAATATCTAAGACAATCAGAGCTATAGGACCACTGTACTCCCCCCTGGTCAAAACACATCAGGAGTACTATTGTGTTTTTGATTCCACGGTTTACATAGACAGACTAGAGAGGATGAAGAGGATGCTGAGAGTACTGGAGCCAAATAAGGATCAGTAGAGGGAAATGAGGCTATCTTACCCAGGTAGAAAAGACTTAGAAGAGAAGTAACAACTGACCTCAGGTATTTGAACTTGAAAAATTGTCAAGAAGGATTAGATCAGTATTGTTCTTTTGTGATTCTAAAGAATAGAAATAGGGGCAATAGGTACAAGTTTCAGAGAAGCTGCATTCAACTAATATTAAGATTTCCTAAAAATTAGACCTATCTAAACATGTAATGGGCTGCCTAAGTAGGTATAAAGGTTTCATTTTTTAAGACACCATGGCATCAAAGATAAAGTTATGGGCTTAGAGTCAGGAAAATCTGATTCAAATTTCACATCTAACATGTACTAGTTGTGTGATCCTGAGTGATTAACTTAATATCTCATTTTCTTAGTATTTAAAAGGGAACTGAGTTACATGGCCTCTAAATTCCTTACCAATTCCAAACCTATGATCCTGTGATCTCTCTGACTATTGCTCTTCAGATAGGAACCAGAGGACAAAGGGATTTCTTAGTGAGGTGTAAGACTAAATGGGAAGATAGCACAAATTACTGGGGTTAGGGAACATATATCACATATGTTCTTTCTCAGTAGTATATTATTTGTGGATTGTTTCTCATATCCATTGTAAGTTCAGTGAATTTCAAAGAAAATAATAATGATATGTAGCATTCTGTCAGTTATCAGTCAATATAGACTCTAATTAACCTAAGAACTACTAATTACATATTCGGGGAAGCATATAATTATATTGTTATTCTTAACACATACATATATGCACATCACGTTTCATGCATATGCAGTTCTGGATTATGGCTTGTGAATTTGTTCTGCAAACCAAGCAATTCTGAGGTTTTCTGACGATAGACAACTATTCACTTCTGCTCTTTGACAGTATGACAGTGTATTCTCATCTTATTATGTGCTTTGCAATCATTCTGAATCAATTATTTAAAGTGTAGATGTTTTTATTAATAAAGTTGCAATTTGGGAATTGGGACCATAATTTTATTTAGCTATGATGAAATGTTTATTTAAATTTTTTTCTTTTTTTTTTTTACAAAACCTAAATGTTCTTACATATAGCATGAATGAGTTTTAAAATATTTCAAACTTTTTAATGAAATCTCAATGTCAAATTTATAAAAATTAAAAACTTTAACATCCTAGTGAAAAATAAAAAGCTGTTGCATTCTCAATAATAAACTTTAAATATGATGTACTGGGGTAGTGTTACAGATTGTGAAGTTGAATTTTCCAAGTATTTACTGCAATATGAATTTTAGTGTGATTGATATATATATATATATATGCATATATATAATATGTGTGTATATGGTTTTGTTTGTTTTTTGAAAGTTTAGCTTTTTATTTTTATGTATCCTTTAAGAATAAATGTTTCCTTTTACTATTTTATGTTTCATTTGTATAGGAGGAAAGGGCATGTTTGTTTTCTTTTTTACACATCAAAGAGATACAAAGATGTTAGTTGTCGGTAGGCAGTTTTCTTCTCTATTATCCTACCTTTCTGGGTGGCTAAAAAACCAAACAAACAGAATTTCACTGAGGCCTAAGTCCCTGCACACAACTGTATAGGTAGGACTTAAACCCAGATCTTCTGTACTCCAAAAATCGTCTTCTATTCATTCTGACTTTAGAATCCCTTTATAAAATTAGAATTTGGGTGAGGTAAAATGGACTTTAGGAAGAGTAGGAAGAGGTGCAAAGTAAAGTGACTTCCTCTGTGATGCTATATTTATGAGGGGAAGAACCCTCCAATCTCAAATCAAACCTACCACATGTCATCCCATCATGCATTTCATTCCCTTATTTCTAGAACATTTTATTTTAAGTTGACTTAAACAGAAATATCTCTAAGAAGTGTCTGTTAACTACTTACTTATCAACCCTAAAAAGATTCTTCAATAGCTAACTAAAGGCAAGACACGGAGCATAGCATAGTTGAGATGGGTGTAGGGGAGGAGGAGTAGGGGACAGCAATGTTAGCAAGGGTTGGGAACACAGCCACCAGTAAGGAGAAAAAAGATTCAGTTAGGATATAAGGGGAGATAAAGAAGGTGCCAGTGACAAACTTTGCCTAAAGTTTTATCCAACTATATAACCTTGGCAGAATTGTCACTTTATAGTCTAACCAAGTCACAAATACCAGACTAACTTTGTGGAATTATGCCATTTCAATATATAGTTATATTTATAAGGACACAACTCATAACCTACCTCCTTTCCAACTTTTCTAATCTTCTTGCACCATATTTTCCTCTATGTCCAGTGGCAATGGCATCCTTGTGGTTCTTTGCACAAGACAGTACATCTGCTGACTCCAAGAAGGTTCACTGGCTGACTGCCATGCCTGCAATTCTCTCCCAACTCATCTCCATCTCCTAGCTTTCTTTGTTTTTTTTAAGATTCCAGTTAAAATCCCACTGTCTGCAAGATTCCTCATCCTCCTTCAATGCTAATCCCTTCTCTCTAAAATTACCTCCAGGTTATTATGTATATATGTTATTTGTATGTAGTTATTTGCATATATTCTTTCTCATTGACCTGTAGGGTCCATGAGATTAGAGCAGGAACTGTTTTTTTTTTTTTTTATCTTCCTTGGTATTCCCAGAGCTTAGCATAGGCATTGACACAAAGAGACTTAATAAATGCTTGTTAACTTGTTGAGAAGTCTACTGAATTCAGAATATCCCCTCCTTTTTTTGCAAGTGAATGAAGCAAATATCATAGGATGAGATTATTCCAGTGGTGTTCTCTGTGTGGCTTGTTTCCTTTCTTTGGGCAGAAAGTAGCAAAGCGTGCAGAAACTGAAATGGTAGATTCAAGAAATCTTGTCTTCAAAACCACAAGTGAAAATCATTGCCTCGTGTAAGCAGGAGAGTTGAAATGGTTTTACATAGTTCAGCAGCTTTGGTCAATTGAAAGATTGCCAGGAAATAAGAATCAACCAAAAGGTTGTTCTGTAGTACAGCTGAACTCTTTGAGCCCCAAAGTAAGAGGTTTTAAGCAGGGCATTATTTAACCTGGAAAGCAGACAACAGTACATAAACTACCTAGACTAAACTCACAAAAAGTAACCCTTTGGTCTTGTAGCAGAATGTGTCCATTCTCCCTGTTACCCAGTGGCCTCCCAGATCACTTGATTTCTCTCTTTTGATCCTTGAGAACTATGAGTTGGATATTCAAAAAAATATATATTTATTTAACTTCATCTATGTGGATCAATTATAAAATTGTGAGAAATAGCATGGGGATATAATCATAGGATCATAGATTTAGAACTGGAAGGGGCCTCAAAGAGCTTCTAGTTCAACTCCATCAACTTACAAATAAGAATAGATCCATGTGAGTTAAGTAATTTGCCGAAAGTCATACTGCTAGCAATCAGAAGCAAGATTTGAACCAAGGTCCTTTACAGAGATAGTACGCTTTCTACTATACCATGCTATTTTTATTTTATAGTTTTATTTAATTTAATAGTTATATTTAAAGTTATATTTAATTTTATTTCAAGAACCCAGTAAGATTAAGGCTCACACTGCATTAGTGATTTTTACATATCTCTTCTCATATTTCTGAAGATGACTAAGTCCTTTTCTGGAAAGAATGTAAAAGGGCATTCACAAAGAGGGGTTAGAAATAGGAAGAACACTCTAGAATTGCTGACTCAGCTTATACTAATAAGACCTTCCCTCAACCCCTTTGTATTTATAAATGTAGAACTCTATACTAGAGATCATTGAAGCATACGTGGACATTGGGACTATATGGGAAGATGAGAAAAGAAGATGACCTCTGAGAAAAAGATAACAAGACTTTTGGTATAAAAATTTTTACCTATAACCAGACCTGGAACATAGTTGTACTCCTTCTACAGAGTTCTTCATACAATAGGAGAGTCAAAGCACCTTCCATGCATTCCTTTACAAACTTACTTCACATTTTCTTTTTCATGCACTCTGTGTTCTGGTCAAACTAACCTACTTGTTCCCAGAATTTAGCATCCCACAGGTTGCCTTCCACATTCCTTCCCTAAACTACCAGCACACTGACTCTATTTCCTCACTTTTATCATCTTAGAGTTTTTAGTTTCTTTCAAGGCTCAGCTCATGTACCACCAACTATAGGAAACCTTTCCTGGTTCACCAGAGGTGTTCCTCCAGTAGAAAATAAACACATTGGAGGCAAGAGCTAATTTTTTTTTGTTTGTTTTTGATTAATCTTTGTATCTCAAGTACCTGGCACAATGCCCTGCACTAAAGTGATAAATAAATATTCCTATATAATCTCTGAGGAAATAAATACTCATATAATCTCTGAGGATCCTTATCTTAACTCCTATTCTTTCTGATGAGTTGGGTCCCCAGAGTTTGGCTACATCTCTCCTTTAGTGTTCTAGAAGTAAACTTTAGGAATTAGGGGTGATACCCTAATGCCTTTGGCTTAAGCCCCTACTGCTGTACTTCCTCCCATGATTATTGAGGGGAAAGAATCATTTAGTTGGTCAGCCTGAAGTATCGTTTAGAAAAGAGCTATTTACTAAGGAACTGCATTAAGAAAAGTTAGTTCAAAATATCCACTCAAAAGTCTATGACACAACCTTTCATAAGTATGTGAATAGTCCAAGGGAAAGGAAAGTGACCTCAAGGTTAAAGAGCACATATGGAAGAAAGAGGAGGATGAAAAGGAGGAGGCGCAGAAGGAGGAGGAAAGCAAGCAGTTTATCTACACATTACTGGAAGTCCTTGATTCTCATTTTTGGGGTGCTCTTAAGCTCCCTTTAAACATGGTAAATATATATCTAGTCTGTTCTTGTCTTTTGATGTAGATGGTGCTTTCAGCTGATCTGAGGATGTTGCTAGGACACCAATAAGAGAATGGGAAGTCTAATACCCATTGGACCATTGCAATGTGCTGTGGACAAAAGGGATGGAGGGAGAGGGAAGTAAACCTAGGCCATAGCAAGAGCTGAGATCTCTTCTTTTTTTAAAAGAGATTCCTTTTCCCATAGGATTTAGCTGAATGTCACACTTGTTCCAACTTTTTGAATGAATGTCTTCCCAATTCTACTTAATAATTTATAGACTCCTGGTATGTGGCCAAGTTTTCTCAGCCTGTCTGAATATAGTTGTGCAAAATCATCCCAGTTAGAAGAATTTTTCACACTTAATCTGGACCTGAAATTGATTAGGCATCTTTTTACTTACTTTTAGTATGGTTGAGTTCAGTCATTTTTTTCTGACTCTCTGTGATCTCATTTGGGATTTTCTTGGCAAGGATACTAGGGTGGTTTGCCATTTTATTCTCAGCTCATTTTACAGATGAGGAAACTGAAGCAAACAGGTTAAGTGACTTGCCTAGGGTCACATAGTTAGGAAGTATCTGAGGCCAGATTTGAACTCAGAAAAATGAGTCTTCCTGACTCCAGGCTCAACACTCTATCTAATACACCACATAGCTGCCCCTTTTAGTAGGGTAGATTCACATTAATCAATCACCTAACCTTAGAGCAGAACAAATGTAAATATAGTGTATATTTACACTATATATGTAAAACCCTCTGGCAAGCTTGGAAGAGACACAATATTTAGATGAACCATGGTCTTTGCTCTCAAAGACCTTATGGTCTAGTAGGGACAAGCATGTTATATTTCAAAGACCTATAATTTCACTGGCATGGGAACTTCTACCAATACAGATCACAGTCCATCTCTAGCAATAGTGCCTGGACTTATGATTTTACTGGTTTAAGCCACTCCTGAAAGAGGGTATCCTTCCCTTCTCACTAATGCAGGTTGGCATCTCCTTTACAATGTAGTCTTAAAGAGTTGTCTAGAGCCCTTGAAAAGTTAAGTGACTTGCCTGTGGTCAGATAGCTAGTGTCAGAGGTAAGATTTGAATCCAGGGCTCCTTGACTCCAAAGTCTGGAATCCATCCAGTATAACATGATACCTCTCAAGGGGTAGAAGAGGAGATAAAGCAGCTAAAAAGAAAAAATTAAAAATGAATACAAAGTAATACAGAAGTGCCAAAGAGGTATAAGCAGAATCCTGTAGGAGGTTTGAGGGATCATAGAATGGAAGGATTAACATTAGAATTGGGCTTTAAATTGGCATTAGAACTCGACAGGAAAAAAATGTTGGCCTTCTAAGCATAAAGACTAATTGCAAAGAAAAGAAGGTGGGAGGAAGTTCTGTGATGAAATGGTTGAGGGATGGGGAGGGGAAACAATAAATAGAGATTGATTCAGTTTGGTTAGATCATAGAGTAATTAGAGGAAGATAGGAAATAAAGCTGGAAAGGGAATATTAAATGCTAGGCAAAGGAATGCTCAATTTTGCTAAGGAAGATGGTGAAGAATTTTGAATAGAGGACTGACATGAATATATATTTTTATATATGCACACATGTGTATATATGTATGCTTATACATATATAAATACATATATACGTGTGTGTGTGTGTGTATGAATGATGGGGGAAGCACTAAGCATAATAGCAGAGTAAAGGAAAAATTCAAATGGGAAGGAAATCAAAGTGGGAAGACCTTTGGGAGGTTGCTTTCAGCAGTCATGAGGGCCTATTCTAGACTGGGGCCAGAAGAAATGAATCCATGAAATGTATTTGTTAAGTACTTAGTTATATACAGTGAAGATAAAGGAGAAAAAAGAAAACAAATTGATGTGAAGGATATGTCAGAGAGAGAATGTTAAGGACTTGGTAACTAATTGGATATGAAAGTTAAGGGAGAAGAGTGAAAAATAACTTTTAAGGTTTTGAATATAGGAGAGTGGGTGGGTGGGTGGTGGTGTCACTAACAAATGCTGAAATCAGAACAGATAATGGGTTTGAGAAGAAAGATGGTAAGTTCAGTTTGAGTTATGTTGAGTTTAAGGTGTTGGCAGAACATTGAGTTGAAAATATCCTGTAAGTAGTTATAGTTAGATCTGGTACTTGCAAAAGGGCTATTGTGCCCTTTCTGTCTTGTACTATACTTGTACTATAATTGCTGTGTTCCTGTCCTTTCTTGCTATTGGATTATAAACTCCTTGAAGGCAAAAATAGTGTCTTACTCATCTTTGTCTCTGGCACAATACCTTACCACATGGGATAAGGACTTAGTAAATGTTTGTTCAATCAAACTAATTTACTTACTGCTTTCAAACAGTTAAGGAACTAAATTATATAAAGTCTAAAAGTGTTCATTTTTTTTCCTTTCAAGATTGTAGGGAAGAATTCAGCTTTCACAAGTGCAGTCTATCCAGTTGGTTTTTGTAATTGTGGTAGTTCAGAAATTATTCCCAATGATGATGAAGAGATAGCCCCTCTGATGCTTCCTTCAGATGTCTCCATGAAATATAGAGAAATGAAACTATATTAATGATCTATCTTTGTGTTAATGTAGCTGTATCCCCAAATGGAAAATAGCATTTTGTTCCAATCTGCAAGAAACTGTATTCCAAAGTTTGTTCTAGACATCTAGACAAAAAGTTACTCTAGGCAAAGATGTTTTGGGAGTCAACGATGTGAATAGCACTGAGACATTAATCCTTTTTTCATCAGTCATGTATTCAATTTTAGGATCTGTAACTTAGAACAATATCTTTTCCACAATTGCCTTGTTAAATCTTTGATACAAATGTTGAGTAATTTCTTGGTGAAATAAATTATCTTGTAGTTGTAAGCTATCAATCTAAGGATGATTATAACTCATTGAACAAAGGTTATTCCCAACAAGTTTTGACTTTCTTTTTTTTTTTTTAAAGCAATCGGGGTTAAGTAACTTGCTCAAGGTTACACGGCCAGTTATTTCTGGGTGTGGTGCTGAGTGTCTGAGCCCGGGATTCGATCTCCAGGTCATCCCAACACTGGAGCTGGTGCTCTTACTCACTGAGCCACCTGGTTGCCTCTGTAAGAGATAGCATTTTTTTTTTTAATGAGCAATCGGGGTTAAGTAACTTGCTCAAGGTTACATGGCCGGTTATTTCTGGGTGTGGTGCTAAGTGTCGGAGCCCAGTTTCGATACCCAGGTCATCCCAACACTGGAGCTGGTGCTTTTACTCACTGAGGCACCTGGCCGCCCCTTGACTTTCTTTTGATAGGGTGCAGTCTCTTTTGTTTCTTGTTATTGTTTTTTTTTTCCCTTTTGTATTTTCTAAAAGCTAGGTTACCTTATAAACTAGAGGACATTATCTAAAAGAGAATGGTGGGCTAAATTGTGGATTTCAAAATATGTATGTTCAGTTTTATAAAGCAGAGTTTTGGGGATAATGGAATTTAAAATTTATGTTTTTAAATGTCATTTCAATTAAATAAACATTTGTTAACCTCTACTATGTGCCAGGAATAGCCCATGCCTTCTAGGAGTTTATAGTCTGTGTCAATTTATTTAATTCCAATATAAAGATTGAAGAAAAAAAACTTCAATGTTTATATTCCCTTTATGTCATTTAATAAAATACCATTTCCACTCCTATCATACAAGAAGGCAAATTCTGATAGGCAGGAAGCCAGCATAAAGGCACATGAACTCTAGGCTAGACATTGACGGTACAAGGACAAAAAAGGAAAAATTAGTTCATGATCTCAAAAGAGCTCACATGCTTCCAAAGAGGACTTGGAATACGCCATGTACACAGATAAATATATGATATAATTTGAGGAGGAAGAGAATGCAAGCAACTAGGGAGATTAGGAAAAACTTACCATCTAAGTCAAGTCTTAAAGGAAATCAAGGCCTTTAAAAGGTAGAAGTGAAGAGAGTATATTCCATGTACAATGATAAGGAGTGGGAAGGTGGAATATCTACTTCAGGGAACAACCAGCAGACTAATTTCTCTGGAAATGGAGTGAATGTAATAATGAATAATGAAATCAGTTTGGAGAGGTAGAAGCAATGGAGAACCACAAATGATTCTTGAGCAAAGGAATGAAATGGGTAGATTTGTACTTTAGAAAGATTTTGGCAACTGTGTGGAGAATAGATTGGAGAAAGGAAGATACTGGAGGGAGGGATAACAGTTCAGAGACTATTGTAATAATAGCCTTTGTGAGTGATGAAAAGGGTTTGGAAGGGGATAATTGATGTGTGTGTATTGAGAGAAGAGGGTATGTGCAAAAGGTGATAAGGTCAAATCCACAAAATCTGACAACTGACTGAATGAGTGGAGTGAGGGAGAATGATGAATTTGGGATGATACCTAATGTGGTTGCTAAGAAAGGGCAATATACTTTTCTTCCCTGTAACCAAAACTTAGAGAAGAGAGGGGATATGTTTAGCTAGAAAGAAGAACATTGAGAGAAAGGTGCAGAAAGTCATAAAGTCCCAAAAGGCGCAGAAAGAGGAAAATAAAGATTAATTTATTTATGATTAAATCAAACAGGTTTTTTTTTTGTCATTTACTTATGAGTGAAATGCAAAACAACTTTTCTGTTACTTAACAGCTCTCAAGATACTAGTAATTATAAATTTTAAAACAAAAATCACCACGGTATCAATATTCACATGATATCTTTTTTTTTTTCCAAGGAACACCTTAACATTTTCATTAATGACACTGGAAAATTGAATGATGAATATGTTCTTCTGTTTCTGAAAATGAGGCATAGGGGATCACAGATATCTTGAGCAAATTCACAAATGAATCAAATGGCAGATTTGAGATTAAACTATGGTTGTAGAAAGTTTTTTTGGTTTTATTTTGTTTTGAAGGAAAAGTTATATGTTCTCTGCTAGAGAGTTATTATGACATCATTTGAAAAAATCCTAAGTGGTCCCAGGGAAATTTTTCAGGTTTAAGAAGTCTGTCTGGACCCCAATTATTTAGAAAGATTTCATCCAGGGATCTCTTTCAGATTTGGGCCAGTTAAGCAAGTTTATTTACTCTGGAACCTACCCTTGGCGGTCTAATCTATATTTCTTTAAAAATATGCATCAATAGTAATTATACTATTAGTATATCCATTGATTCAAAAAGTGAATGTGGACAAAAGCATAGAATACCTCAGAAAAAAACAGGTCCCACTCAACTTAGATTTAACATTCCTGGGAAGACCAAACCTCCTTAGCTGGAAGCTAATTAATTAGCCATTATTTATTGACGACCTACTCTCCATAAAAGCATTGTGTAGCTATATCGAGACATGAGTTCTGTCTTCAAGTTGTTCCAAGACTTGTCATGGAAATAGCACATCTGTAAATTGAGTGGGTCAGACAACATTTCCGTTTTATATCCTCTGCTTTCACTAAGCTGCCTTTCTAGTTCTATCATAGCCTCTCACTTAGACTATTGCAATAGCCCCCTAATTGATCTTTGTACCTCAAGTTTCTCCTTACTCCATTTCATTATCTGAATTAGTACCTGAGTGATTTTTCTAAAGTTCAAGTCTGACTATGTTAACTTCTCCTCATCCTCCCTACTCAATAAATTCCAGTGGCTTCCTAGTACATTTTAGGATCAAATATAAACTCATCATTTAAAGTTCTTCACAACCTGACCCCTTCCTATCTGTCTAGTCTTCTACATTATTCCCCTCTTAGCACTCTGTGATCCAGTCATACTTGCCTATTTACTGCTCTGCACCCTCAGGAGTACTCTGTGTTCTGTCATACTGGTCGTCTCCCAGGCTTACAGTGTACTCCCTCCTCACCTATACCTCTTGAAATCCTGAGTTACCTACAAAACTCAGTTCAAATGCCACCTTATACATGAAACTTTTCCCAGTTCCCTGAGCTGCTAGCGCACTTGCTCCCAAAACTACCTTCCGAATGTATATGTTGTCTCCCCCATTAGAAGGTAAGCTTCTTGAGGACAGGGACAGTGTCACTTTTGTCTTTGTATCCCCAACACTTAACACAGTACCTGGCACATAGTTTGTGCCTAAGAAATGCTTATGGATTGATTGACTGGCCTGTGAAGACAAAGAAGCAGTATGGCCCACTGGAAAGAGTACTCTCTGGCACTGGAATCAGATGACCTCAATTCAAATTCTACCTCTGACACTATCTGTGTTATGTTTGACCTCTCTGGGCCTCAGTTTCCTCATCTGTAAAAGAAAGGGGTCAGACTATGATTTTATTAGTGTAGGGAATTCCCTGGGAAGGATCCTTCCTCTCCCATGTATATCTACGACTCTTTTGAAATTTATTGTCTTAAAGCATGGATTCCCAAAGTGTGGTGCACCGAACCCTGAAGGACCCTGAGACCATTTCATGGTTGTCTGTGATGTCAAAACTATTTTCATGATAATACTAAGATACTTCAATTTCTAATACTACAAAGATTGAGAGATGTCCAGGGGTGCACAGGAGCTAGCTTGAATAGGCTTTTGAGAGCTGATTGATAAATTTTCAGTGTGGGCATTTATAGCTCAGAAATAGGTAAATGCTCCTAATAAGAGCTTGATTTTTTTTGCCCTCTTGATTATCTAAATTTTTAAAGTTAAAAATGTGTCTTGTGTTCATTTTTTTTTCTGGAGGGTAACTTTTTAAACAGTATGCCTGTTTATATATTACTATAAATGTGTATATGTATGTGTGTGTATAACTATTTAACAACTATATAACTATGTAAATCCCACATAAACAAAAGTCCTTGAAAGGGGATTCCTCAGTCATTTTTAAAAAATTTATTTATTCATTTACATTTCATTTACAATATTAAATTCCACAAGCTTTTTGAGTTCCAAATGTTCTCTTCCTCCCTCTCCTCCCTCCCCCCATGGCCACATGCAATCCGATATGGGTTCTACAAATACCTTCACATTAAACATTAGTCAAGTTGTAAAGAAGGATTATAACCAGTGGAATGAACAACAAGAAAGAAGGAACAAAACAAAAAAGAGAAAGAACAAATAGTTTGTTTCAATCTGCATTCAGACTCCATAATTTTTTCTCTGGATGTGGATAGCCCTTTCCATCATGAGTCCTTTGGAGTTGTCTTATAGCCTTGCATTGTTGGGAGGAGCCCAGTCTATCAGTCAGTCATCACAAAAGTGATGTATCTGTAATTGTGTACAATGTTCTCCTGGTTCTGCTCTCCTCACTCAGCATTAGTTTATATAAGTATCTCCAGGTTATTATGAAGGCTGTCTACTCATTTCTCATGGCACAATAGTATTCCATTACATTCATATACCACAACTTGTTTAGCCATTCCTCAACTGATGGGCACTCCCTTGATTTCCAGTACTTTGCCATCACATAAGGGTGCTTTTCCCACTTGTATTATCTCTGGGATACAGTCCTAGAATTGGTATTGCGGGGTCAAAGGTCCTCAGTTATTTTTAAGAGTGTAAAGGGATCCTGAGACTAAAATGTTTGACAATTGCTGTTCTACACACTGAAGGGTTGTGACTCGTCCAGAGTAACACAACCAGTATGTGTCTCAGGTAGAACTTTATCCACATCTTCCAGATTCCAAGGCTAGCCCACTATTCATTATGAACACTGCTTTTCTTTGCTTTTTTTTTTTTTGGAGGGCAATTGGGGTTAAGCAACTTTCCCAAAGTCACATGGCTAGTTTTGTGTTAACTATCTGAGGCTGGATTTGAACTCAGGTCCTCCTGATTCCAGGGCTGGTGCTCTATTCACTGTGCCACCTAGCTACCCCCAAGAACACTGCTTTTCTACTGCCTTAACTACCTTTTCTATTCTACCTTTTATGTGTTCTACTGCCTGCCTTCTTCTACCCTTAACTATAAAGGTGCTCAATAAATATTGATTGATTGATTAACAATTTGTTTCTTTTAGTCTTATACAGGACCTATGATTTCATTAGTATAAGGAACTTCTAGCACTGAAACTGCTTCCTCTAAAGGAGGTTGCTGTTATTTGGAATTTAGGCTTAGAGGATTGCCTTGGGCACTGAGAGGTTAAATGATTTGTTCGCGTTAATTCCTCCATTTTCCAACTACAAAGCTGTTACTTCAGCCGAAACAACATATCACCACAAATTGAATGCAGAGCAGATATGAGAATCCAGCTATTTTCTGTTAAGCCAGACATTTAAAAAAATAATGCAGAAATATATAATTCAATTTGTTTGTTTTAAAAAATATAGTATTTTTTCCATAAAAAATATTATTTATTTTTACATGTTATGGGTTTATTGTTATTTTAAAACAAATTTTAAATATATTTTAAAACAAATATATAAATGGATATTTTAAAATGCTATCAGTTTTCATTTCTAATATGGCAAATATCAGAAGACAAAAAACTTTGTGGTCCTCAGTAATTTATAAAAATGTAAAGGAGGCACAGAGACGAAAAAGTTAGAGAACTGTTGTGTTAGGTAGGCCATGCTTCTTTTTGCCTATTTACTTATGTTTTTCATGATTTATTTAAAACATTCTAAAAAATAAGTAGGTATTTGTTTTTGTCATAGGTAGATAAAATTTAGCTCACAAAGTATATATAATTTTCAGGTCACATAATTGAACATGGGGCTGGATTTCTAGTCTTTTTGGTTCAGGTCTGTACTATGTTATGTGGTGGATGAAAAGTTTGAGAGACATAATTTCTGAGTAACGAATCATTTTTACTAATTATGGCTAGTCCATAATTAATAAAACGATGGTCATTTTACATAGAGGATTTTCAATACTTGTATGCCCTTGGAAGAGTGAGTGTAGCAGAGAGGTGGCAATCAAATCTGATTGGTTAACAGTGAAAGAAAGAAATTATAATGAGAGGTGGGCCTATTATAATTAAGGGTTAGGGGACATGACTTTGGTTATGTCATTCTTATTCCCAGAACACCCTCAGCCTCAGGTAGTCTAGACAAATGATCAACCCTACCTCCACCACCACCCCAGAGTAGAACACAATGGGCCAGAATTCACCTAGATTAGATTTTCTTTATAGGGTTTTCCTAGTTGGGTGATGTAACAATTCTACCTAGATAAAATAATCTAGTGGGGTAAATTTTTGGACAAGGTCAGTAATATCCTTCAAAGACTGGCTATATTAACCTATAAGGGTTATTTCTAAATAAGGAAATAGAAAAATCTTAATCTTAATTAATATTTTATTAATATAGGAGAGAAATAATAATTTCTCTCATTCACTAATAAATTTATTTGCCCATGGATATTTATGGTTTCATGGTCTCCACATCCCTCTTTGTAACATGGGGTGAATGATACCTGTACTTCTCTAGCTGTGAGATGAAATGAGTGTTTTTCCATAAAAAAATTATAAAAGAAATTAAAATTTTTCAGAAAAAAAAGAGGATATTGGAATATAAGTAATATGAGAGACACTTCATTTATAAGTAAACATCCATAAGGACCTAGCTATTTGGTTTCTTACTGTTGCATATTGGTTTTTAAGTATTAAGCTTGACACAATAAATTAAACTAAAATGGATATGGTTTATTTTTATTCTCTAACATGTTAGGATTCTTAGTCTTATTATAAAGGCTCTTGTTTCAAAAACACTAAATTGTAGAACTTTTGATACTTTACTTGAAATATATCTTTCTTGGCCAAGTAAAATTGTAAGGGAGTGGAATTGCTCTGAAATTAAATGTGAATTGAATAATTGTCTAATTGAATACTTTCACAGAAAAACATCTCAATTAGAACCATAAAATTACAGAATCAGAGAAAGTTAGAGTTGGAAGAGGAGCTTAATGATAATCTAGTCCAACCACATACCCTGTACCCCAGCTACCACTTTGCACACTCTGAAGTTCAGAGATGCAAGTGATTTGCGGTCAAAAATCTGGTTAGTGGCAGAACCTGGATTAGAACTCAGACCTTCTTATTTCCATTCTAGGATGCTTTCTACCATATTTCATCCATAAAATGAGGAATTGGGGCTAGAATATGTCTAAAGTGCTTTCTAGTTCTAACAATGTATGGGCGATTCTAATGATTTTCAAAAGAGATAAATACTACAGAACATATGGGACACACACCAAAGAATGAACATAAACTAATTATGTTTTAACCAGTACAAATGCATTTGCATCTTCATTATACTTGAAGAAAGCTTAATTTTGTATGAATTATATATTGTAGTTAATACATTATTATATGAAACCATTTTGTATGCATGAAACTTTTTAAAAGTATACATACTGAGAACTTTTATTTCAAGAATGTATTGTTTATTTCATCACAATAGGTATTTGCTATATTTGTTCCACTGATGCAGAATCTAACACTTCTATGACCAAACAGGTAACCTTCTTGAGCTGTTGTAGCCATACAGTACTACTAGGTAACCCTGCTTCTGTTTACAAACTCCTTGAAATTTAATTAAGCGATGAGGTGACAGTCATAGAATCTGTCATTAAGCCCACATTGGAAGGCCTTTCAGTATGATAGAACTATTAGATCCAGTGCCCTACTGGCAGAGATATGAATTCAAGGTCTTTTTTTTCATATAATAATAAAAGTATCAGGGAACTTTTATGGACTAGTTTTGCATCCTCTCTTCTGTCAAGCACTTTAGCTCTCCCTCCAGGGATATACAACCCTTTTGAAAAAATAAGCTGAACTATAAAAGTAACAGTCATTCAGCTTAGAGCCTTAGATTATTGCAAAAAGCAGAGTATGTGCAATCTCACTGGCAGTCCAACATGGCTGGCATGATTTCAAGCTAAAGGATGGCCAACTAGAGCATAAGCTACAGTTAGTGGTGTTTTTACTGGAGTGGATTCAGATTATTTTTCCTCATTTCCCCTTGGCAGCAATATGAAGTCTATCTGTTCCTGATAATTCAATGTTACTTGCTTCAGCATCACCCTTAGAGACAAAGCTATCGTATTTATCCTTTTATCTGTCAGGTAGATATTATCAATCTTATATGGTTGAGAGAAATCACAAGTCAAGGAGAGTTTCAGGTTATTCCATCCTGAATTCCTACTGAAAAAGTATTTTCTTCTATTATATAATGTTAGAATTTAACTGAGAATCTGTTATGTGCAGAGCACTTGTCTAGGAATGAAGGCACCATAATGACCTTCAATTCAAATACAGGGCATATGAATTCTTAAGCTTGCCTAGTAAGCACTCCTCATATTCGTATAATCTTCATTAATCTCCATCCTAATTTTAAAAATAATACGGTTACCATAATGCATTTTCATAAGAACTTGAGCCAACAATTTAAGTTGCTAATTTATTACTTACATGCATATATTAAGTACATACTTCTTTTGGTATTTAGTTGCTGTTGTTGGTTTAAGCTTATAACAATTAGGATCTAAACTCCCTCATTCCTTTCTCAGTCTAAGAAGCATTGGAAAGCAAATTTTTCAAGGAAATGGAAGAGGAAGCAAAGCATTCCTGGGAAAATCTCAAAGTCAGGGTAGTGTAGTAGAAAGAGCATTTGACTTGAAATGTGTACACACTGGCTGTAGTGCTAGGTCTGGCACTTCATAACTATGCCCGGGGCATATCATTTAACTTGTCTCAGCCTCTGTTTCTGTTTTAATAAGACAGAGATGCAAATATCTACAAATAATTTCTGTGATTTCATATAGTAGTATACAAATCAGAGTTGCAACTTAATTATAAGAAGGCTTAGTTGTAGGGGTGACTAGGTAGTGCAGTGAATAGAGCACCGGCCCTGGAGTCAGGAGGACCTGAGTTCAAATGTGGTCTCAGTCACTTAACACTCAACTAGCCGTGAGACTTTGGGCAAGTCCCTTAACCCCGATTGCCCTCCAAAGAAAAAAAGAAGAAGAAGAAGGCTTAGTTCTCCCTTTTCTATGATGGTTCCATCTTATTAGACTAGAATATTCTAGATGTGAAAGAGAATTTCTAAGCCAAATAATATGTAACACTTGCAGCTTCTAGATCAGCATTGAACAACTCTGTGCAGCCTCAATAAATGTTTCATAATATGATAGACTGTATGCCCTGTAATCCTACTGTCTTTTAAATTAGTATTATATTAGCTAGTATCTCTCTCCACTTGACAATGGAGATTGTCTTTTCTGGCTATTATGGTTTAGAGTTCAGGGATAGCAATGTATTGGCTTCCCTGTTATGGCAACTGTTTGTATCAGCTAAACTTTAAAGTAAATGGTGATGATCAAGATCAATATCTTTGACCTTCTTCCATGTCCCTCTCTCCTTTTTTATCCAAAGACAGTTTGCTAGAATTGTTCAAAGTGCTATTATACAAAGTTGCCTCATCTTTATCTTTTTTTCCCTCTAATTCAATGTTGTATTTGACTTTTTCTCTAACAAGGTGAAGATTTAGTTGCATTCACACATCTGATACTATTATTTTCCATGTCAGGAATCAGTCATTTCCAATCTCTTAAGATTTAACTTAATTTTTTTGTGATGTTATTTGATACTTGCCATAAACAGCACTTTCTGAATCACTTTGGAATGAAAATGTTTGTGACATTTATACGAGAGACTTCTGAGTAGTATATTAAGTAGCTTTTCATCTCTTTGGTTTCTTAAACATAAGCCATATTTTTCAACAT
Organism: Petaurus breviceps papuanus; assembly: GCF_028583685.1. Classification (NCBI taxonomy): domain Eukaryota; kingdom Metazoa; phylum Chordata; class Mammalia; order Diprotodontia; family Petauridae; genus Petaurus; species Petaurus breviceps. The sequence goes on from NW_027187345.1 coordinate 5,054,077, forward strand.
GCTTTCTACTATCCTTATCTTTGTACTAACATTATCAAATAAAATTAATTTCATTTTCTTCATAGAATTTCTCCACTTTTACCATCTTCTGCCATAGATGTTGAAGCAAAAGTATCTTCATCATGGAACTTTTGCATACATTCACCACAAAGACTGCAAGACAAGATGACCAAGTGTTTCATGAAATTAAGTGTCTTACCATTGCCTTTATATTCACTGGGAAACTACTAAATCTTTGTTTTTCCATGGAAATCCTGTGAACGATCAATCATTCCATTTAGCAGAAACTTCCTTTTTATCTTCCAGTTTTTTGTCCTAAAGAGGATCGGTATTGACATTTCATTATAGGATTTTGTGTGAGATTACTATGAAACACAGAACCTGGGGTGGTAAGGTAAATGGACTTTAATCTGTGAAGTATTAATGAGAAATTAATCCATGAAATATTCCTAGAAGGATTTTAATCTTAGTTCTAAAAGGTCTTGAGTTTTAGTGAAACATTAAAGGTGAAGTAATTATTTCAGTTATAGAAATGGAAATCATATTAAGGAAAAGGTAAAACCTGGAAAAGGTTGAACAAGAAAATATGATTAGAGAAAGCCAGGAATAGTGGAGTTGGGGTAAAATAAGGATAATACAAAATTAGCAAGCATTTATTAAATGCCTTGTATACACTGCTTTTGCTATATTGAGTTTATTGTTACTAGCTTATCTGGTTGACATTATCATAGCGATAGAGATGGAAAAAAGACATGCCCTTGATGTTATAATGAAACTGATGATTTCTACACTTGAGTGAAAGAAAAGGATATGTTTTTGATAAATATTCATTATGAAGTAGAACTTGAAAAATGAAAGAGTATCTAGGAAGAGAAACAGGGAAGGGTTGTATCACTGAAGCCAATAGGAATGATAATTCAGGATATAATGTCAGTGTTGAGAAGATGACCATCATTATCAGAGAAGTGAAGACACATAAAGAAATAGACTTTATAATAACAAGTATGTAAATAACAAGTATATATTAACAAGTATAGAAATAACAAGTATAGAACCTAGAGTTTATCTAATCCAATTCCTTCAATTTGCATTTGGGGAAACAGGCCCAAAGAGGTTGAGTGATTTTTCCAAGGTAGCACAGTTAGCAAGTAGTAAAGTCAAGATTTGAACTTGTCCTCTGACTCAAAAGTCAGGGCTTTTTCCACAGCACCAAACTACCTTCCTTTAACTTTGGCTTTGAAGTTGGCATCTTGAATACAATAGTGGAACCTATTTCTGAAGTGACTGAGCGGTTCCTACCTAAGGATATGATGGATTTCATTTGCTCAAGCCAAAATTTTGACCTCCTTTTTCAGATTTCAGATAGCCTTCATGGCATTAGGAAATGGGCAAAAATATAATTGGAAGAGATGAATGAGCATATACATAGGAGGTGAAGAGAAGGGAGACAAAAGGATTTAAGCAGCAAGAACAGAATTGGTTATTGGGCCAAATGGCTAGGAGTGTTTTTAAGGTAGTTGGAAGAGGTGATGTTAGGGCTGGATAGATGCACTGCCTTTCTAAGGGGTATGTGTGAAAATGCACCATCAGTGCCAAAGATAAGCTCACAAAGGCAAAAACTCTTATTTCCTTACTGATCCATTTCATTTAGTCATGCTGATGTACACAGAAAATAATTTGAGGTCTCAGAGAGTCCATTTGCAAATGTTTGTATAACCTAGAAGTATATATAAAGTGGAGTGAGATACAAGGCAAATAACTGATATAATGGGTACATATATTCCAAGGGCTGAAAACAGGTTTAGTAATAGAAATGTCTCCAGAAGCCATTGCAAGGAAGGGTTAGGAATATGTAGTATAGACTTTAAAACCTTGTAATCTCTAATATAGATTTCTATATCTTTTCTATAAAACAGCATATATGAATAATCATAAATGATACAATTCATCTGCCATGCCAAGATAGGTAGACAATGTGATGTTAACCATATTGAGATGACTGTTTCTCAAAAGCTTAACTGAAACTTTAGATTAGGGGTATTTTTAGAAATATAACATGACAACTTTACAGAATATAGTAATGAAAAACCTGTTACATCACAGAGTCTATTAAAATGGAAGAAATTTTCACTAAAAAGCCTAACATTCCACTTCAAAATTTTGTATTAAATTGGCTGTATGTTAAATCAGATAACAAAAGGAAGTCCTTATTTAAAATGTTAGCCAATAAGAATGTTAATAAACAGTCGTGGCTCATATTTTTATTCATGTTGTTCTTTTTCCTCTTTTGATTGTTTTAGCATTTATCATGTATTGGTTAAGATATCACCTACTCCATTTATTTTTTAAGTAGGCTTTCTGCAATATCAGAAAATAATGTACTGTGCAGCAAAATAGGTTTGTTTGGTTTTTTTTTTACTGCTAAAACATATCCTTTTTTAGACATACTGGGAAAATAAAGATATTGTACCAAACTACAGTGATTCATTAGAAAGTGGAATCAATGAGGAATTTTAACTTGAATTATTTTTTGAAAGTTTAGATTTATTTGGCCAAATATTTATCAAAGAGCTATTTGGAGAGAAGGTAATGTAGAGTTCTCAAAGACAATGTCAGCAAAACGTGAACTCTTATCCATCAGGTCTTAATAGTATGGACAGAATTCAAATAGAATGTAGACTCCTTGAGGGTAGAGATTGTTTTATGTTTTTGGTTTTATATCCTTAATGTCTAATACAGTGCTTGGCACATAGTAGGTACTTAATCAATGAACAATAATTGACTATGTGGCCTGTTAAATTGTATACGCTCATTGTCTGGGGAGCAGCAACAAGCATTTCCCAAATGATTACCATGTTCAAAGTACTGTCATATACTGAGGGAGATAGGGAGTTTGGAAACATTAAGAACTATAATACATAATATTACACAATAAATGCATTAAAGAGTTGTGAAACAAAAGGCTGTAAGAAGTATTATGAGCAAAGTCATCACTAGAAGAATGAATAGAGAACTTTTTTTGGAAGTAGTGGTTTTTGAGTTGAGCTTTAAAAAATGATTGGAATTCCATATGTTAAGAGGTGGAACAAGGTTGTTGTAAGCATAAAATACAACCTGATCAAAGGCATAGAGGTGTGAGTGTATAGGGAAGGTGTGGGAGGTAGAAACATGTCCCATTTTGGCTGAAGGGTAGACTACTTGAAGGGAAATTATGAAATACATCAGGAAAGCTAGGGTGGTATCAAGTTGTGGAATGGTCTGGATAATAGACAGAGGGATTTCAAATTTACTAGATAGACAGTAGGTAACAATTGAATTTTTTTTTTGAGAAAAAGAATGAAAACTAGATATATGAATTAGAATGACCATTCTTCAAAAAATTTCTGGAATACATTGAAAAGAGGAGAGATTTGAGACTAAAAAAACCTGTTGGGAGGCTCTTATAAAAGTGCAATTAAGTGATAATGATCTGGTGTGGTGACAAAGAAATAAAGAGGGGTAGAACAGAACCTAATAATTGGATATAAGAGGTGAGGTAAGGGCATCTAGGTGGCACAGTGGATAAAGTGCCAGGCCTGGAGTCAGGAAGACTCATCTTGAGTTAAAATCTGGCCTTAGATTGGGGCAGCCAGATAGCACAGCGAGTAAGAGCACCGGCCCCGTGTCGGGATGACCTGGGGATTGAATCTGGGCTCAGACACTTAGCATCCACCCAGAAACACCGGGCCATGTAACCTCGAGCAAGTTACTTAACCCCAATTGCTTAGGGGTGGCCAGGTGGCTCAGCGAGTAAGAGCACCGGCCCCAGTGTTGGGATGACCTGAGGATCAAATCCGGGCTCAGATACTTAGCACCACACCCAGAAATAACTGGCCGTGTAACCTTGAGCAAGTTACTTAACCCTAATTGCTTGAAAAAAAAATCTGGCCTTAGATACTTACTATTTGATTGACCCTGGACAAGTCATTTAATCCATTTGCCTTGGTTTCCTCATCTATAAAATGAATTGGAGAAGGAAATGTCAAAGCACTCTAGTACCTTTGCCAAGAAAATCTCAAATGGGGTCACAAAGATGACTGAAAACACATATATACATATTGATTAGTTGGTTGTTGTCCTTCATTCTCAAAGAGGATCAAAATGACATCACTATGCTAAAGTCAAGTTTCAGTGTATCTGACTGTGGCTGATCAGACCAATATGAGCTCGGAATGCTCTACCACAGGTCCAGCACAAATAGTCTGTGTGAATATTTGGGGTGGATACTCTAAACTTTGCGCATCCTGAGTTTCCTTTGAGGTGTTTCAGTTCTGCTTTGCTCACAAAGCACAGCACCTTCTCTGATGTGGGCACTCCATACTGAATGGTCTTGTGCTAGTGTCTCCCATGTCACACAATCAATTTTAAAATTCTTGAGAGAGACCTTAAGAGTATCCTTGTATTGCTTCTTCTCACCACCATGTGAACACTTGCCCTATGTGAGTTCTCCATAAAATAGTCTTTGGCAAGTGTATGTTTTGAATTTAGACAATGTGGCCAGGCTGTCAGAATTGCTCTCTCTGAAGCAGAGTCTGAATGCTTGGCAGTTTAGTTCGAATAATGACCTCACTGTCTGGTACCTTATCCTGCCAAGTGATCTTCAGAATCTTCCTAAGACAATTCAAATGGAATCGATTCAGTTTCCTAGCATGGTGCTGGTAGACTGTCTAGGTTTCGCAGGCATATAACAATGAGGTCAGCAAAACTAGACATTTGGTTTGGTAGTCAGTCTAATTTCTCTTTTCTCCCATACTTTCCTTTGGAGCCTCCCAGACATTGAGCTAACTCTGGTAATACATGCGTCAACCTCATTATCAGTGTGTACATCCCTGGAAAGTACACTACCAAGGTAAGTGAACCTATCCACAGCATTCAAAACGTCTCCTTTTGCTATAACTGATGGTTCCATGTATAGATGGTGTGGTGGTGGCTGATGGAGCACCTGTTTACCTCAGGTTGAAGTCAATCCCTCCCTAGCTGAAGCTCCAAGAAGAGGTTTTGAATGCTATTAGGCTCCTTTCATATGACAAAGTACCTAGTGCTGATTCTATTCCAGCTGAGATTTATAGGTAGGGGGGTCCATTGCTTATATAAAAACTGACTGAAATTTTCTAGGTTATATGGCAAGAGGTTATCCCCCAGGAGTTTAAGGATACATACACACATACATACATACATTGTCCTTAGAATTTCTGCCCAATCTCATCTTATTTTGTACTTTAGCGTTCCTGATTGTAATCCAACATGACTGTGCCATGTTATTATATTACTCTTCCATTATTACCTGCCCTTGCTTCCATCTTCTATATCTGCCCTTTTAGAATATTTATGCACGTGTGTGTGTATTGGTCCAAAAGTTCCTTATGCTTCCACATGTCTCTGTTGATAGCCCTTTTTCTTGTTCATAAGGATTATTTATCTTAGCATCTTCAGAAGTCCATTTTCAAGAGATTCCCAATCCTAAATTGTCTTTCCCTATAGAACTTTCATTCATTGGATCCTTCCTTTCCTTTTTCTGAACCTTATAAAATTTGTGCTACCTAAATCTAGGGTACATGCCAAACTTCCTGCTTTTCTCTTTACATCTTTTATAAATTTTAAAGGAGAGTGATCATTTCCTTCCCAAACTGCCATTGTTTCCACCCCAGTGACTATGTTCTTCCTTGTTGATGAGAATCAGATCCAAAATAGAATTTTTCCTCATTAGTTCCTCCACCTTTTAAAGGAGGATGCTGTCATTAACCAAGACAAAAATATATCTGTTGCTTTGTCTGTTCCCTGCATTTTTTTCCTCAGCTCATAATCCTTATGTTCACTCCAGTCTCTTTCCATTATTACAATACTCTTTCATGAAGTCTTCCCCTTATTCTGCCCATTTGTTAATGCTCTCTCCCTTCTCAAAGTGCCTAATAGATATTTATCCCTTTTTCATGCCATAGAATCCTAATAGGATATAAGCTTTCTTTAGAAAATGAACTGTTCCATTTTGTGTCTGTATTCCTAGCACCTATCAGAGTATCTTACAAATAGCAAATGTTGGTTGGATTAAATTGAGTCATCAGAGGATTGGCCACCAGATGATGGATTCTTTCACTAAAATCCCTATCTATTATGGCATAGATAGAGTTACAATTTATTTCAGAGGAGTTAGTCCCTACACCAAACAAACCACAAATCCTCTAAATATTAAAGTAAATTCATTTCCCGCATTTTCCTTGTGCTTATGAAATTATGTCTATCAATAAATAACATCATGCCTGAGATATTATTTAAGAAAATATTTTTAAAGCCAAAGGAATAAATTCCAACACCTTAGCTGAAGAATGATGAAATTCCAGGGAGAATTTGAATCAGGAAATATAATTCTGAAAGACTAAGTGAAGAGTGCAGTGTTATGAAACGAACTTAATTTTAGAATTCCTCTTTCTTTTTCAGTGGCTAGATGTGTAACTTTTAAGTTAACAAAACTTACTGGCAGGATCAGAAACCACTCTAAGAAGTAGATTTATGAGGAGAAAGGAAACCCCAATCCATCTCTTGTTAGCTCTGGATTCTGGGAGAGAAACTCCAACCCAAGGAAAATATTCACAGAAACTTGGCCAGTGATAAGAAGCTACTTACCTCTAAGAGGCAAGAAAAGATTGATGTTGCTCTGTTAGCCTTTCATTGCTTCCCAATTGAAGCTCTTTTGGCTGGGAGGTGAAGAGATTGTGATGCAACTGGAAAGGGAAACTTGTTTAAGCTGGATAAAGCAGAACACTGAATAGGCTTTGCCTTCCATTTGAAGGTAACTGATTCCAAATCTACATAGAACCAGAGTGACATAACACCTAAAAATCGGTCTCACTTCACAGATGTTGGAGCTAGTTGGAACCTTAGTCTAACTCTATCTGTTAAAAAGGAGGGGGCAGATTGGTAGAGACAGTTTAAGTTGTCTGAGGTTATACAGTTAAGTAGCACCAGAACTAGGACCCAAAGCCAAGTCTCCCTAGGCAGTGCTTTTTCCAGTACCCCACAGCTGTCCTAAAGCATAGTGAGCTAAGAGAGTAGGGCCAGACTTCAGCTGGGAAAATTGGGAAAGAGCTCCAGAGCACATGGATAATCCCTACATATCATTAATCTGTCTTCCCTTAGCTGTGCATATGTCAATGATATGTAATCTCATAGAGCTATTTTACGGATAAATGGCAGCTTTGCTTCTGTTCTGCTTCTGATTTTGAGAGACATAGCCCTGTTTTGATTCAACAGGATTTTTATTAAAATCATTTTTATGAATATTTCCTTAGTACTTGTAGTCAAGTATTAACCCTGGTTGAAAAAAAAAACTTTATGTTAACCAAAGACCAGTCTAGATAAATCCCAAGATGATCGATCATGTTTTGTTTTGTTTTCCCATCCATTATAATCCTTGAAATTCCATCTAACAGGTATGAAGAGGTTTTAGTCTACATCAGCAAATGCTCAGACCTTAAATCACTGAAACTTTAAAGTTATTGGTTCAAATTTATACCACCACCACCATCAAAAGAATGACCATTAAGCATATTTTACAGTTCTTTGTATATGTATGTATGTTTGTATATACATATATGTGTATACATATATCCACACATATGTGTGTATATTCCCTTTTGATTAGATCTCAAATGAAGAAAAATAGAAATCATCTCTACTTATTATCCCAAGATTCCCAGGAGTAAAAAACATGCATCAGTGCCCTGTGTAAGAATTTTATGCTAATGAATCCTCAGAAATAATTTGGGAACACATAAAAATCAAAATAAATCAGGCAAGGGTGAGGAATTTCAAGCTGGGGACCAGGCATCCCTGAATACATTAGTGCTGACATATCCCCAAGTGTGATTATGACCCTGGCATGTACAACAGCAAAATAAACACATTCACGATGCTAATTATTTGTATTATTAAAATTGTACATGCATGTATATGTATGTATTTCTTTTTAATTTGTATATGTGTGTGTATTATACATACTTCTAGGATCCTTGATTTCTTAAATATATGCAATTATCCTCTCCACTAATGCAGATCATCTTTTAAGGTACGGAGGGATTTAGGATGACATAATGACATACCTTCTGCATCATTCTATAGCAGTACTGGTTTTGAAGGCAGTGAGAGAAGGTGCTTCCAGAAGCCAAGACAACAGAAGACTGAGGGGATGGGGCAAGGAACACAGTGCTAAATCCTTAACATATATTATCTCATTTTAGCTTCACAACACAGTAAGAGGAAGGTACTATTATTATCCTTATTTTACAATTAAGGAAACTGAGGCAGACAAAGGTTAAATGACTTCCCCAGGGTTACACATTTAATAAATATCTGACAGCAGATTTGAAATCAGGTCTTCCCAACTCCAGGTCCAGTGCTCTAATCCTCTGTACCTCCTAGGTGAAGACAATACACATAAGAAGAAAAGAATAGTATCTTTTTAAAGCTGAGAAAGATTACTGGAAATAAGTTCTTCAGCGATTTTGCTGGGAGCTGCACTTATTAAAAGAAAAGCATTACTTTGCTGACATCTGATTGTCACTTGCCCTGTGTAACCATATACAACTTAAGAGAAGAGAGGCCTAAGAGAAGAGAGGCCTTCTCATGGTTGTCTTTTACTGTCTTCTACAGATTGCAAAAAGAAGAGGAAGTATGGATCAAGCTTTGGAGATGTTTTACTGGGAGCTATGCTGATTAGAGGAGAGGCATTATTGTTGAAAGTTGGTCAGAAAAAGCAGAATGTGTCTCTGTGGAGAGCTTGTTAGAGTGATCTATATTGCTCTTCAGTTTCCAACTAAAATAACATGTCTAAAATTGCAGGCCCTAGACTTAAAGCTGATATTTCACTAAAAGAGCAATGCCAGAGGTTTGCTAAACACTTTTTCAGTACTCTGTCAAAGGTGACTATGTGATAAAAGAGCTTGATATTGATTTGTTTTTCATCCTTCATTTTTGAAGAGCACCAAGGACATCATGGGGTGATATTTGACTTGCCTGTCAATTAGATTTAAGTGAGACAGAGTTGCACAAAGTCATCAACCTCACTCTCTCTTCCAGAGTTCTCAAAGTCCAGCGACAAGACAGAGGCCTGTGATTTAGTGAATGGGATATTCAGGGGGGACTAGTGCCTCTGGTGTGAAGACTGACTGACACTTTTTCAGGGCTGCTCATATATCTTTGGAGTTCACCTGTTACACAACTCTCACCTGTGACTCCAAGTAACTGTAGCATGTGCAGTGGCCACGTCCCAGTAAAACTATCTTGATAGGCTAAACCAGGTTGAGGGGAAATGACAGGCCTCAGACCTGCTGGTAAGTTAGGGGGATGTCTACCGCAAGTGTGTGGAGACTTCCCCCAGCAGAATAGACCATAAAGGTGACTGAAGCAGGATCTGTGGAGCACTTACAGCTTGGGCAAATATCGATATTGCTTTAGTGGCCTGATAGTCTCAGACAAGTGGCTTTTTCAGTAAGAGACCTGTGAGGACCAGAAGAACAGATGGTAGAGAAGTGATTGTATTCAGAATGTAATGTGGACAGTTCCATAAAGAGCCTTAGAACATAGAGACCTGCATTCCATTTTCAGGTCCATTAAACATTTCAGGCACATGAGTTTCTCTATACATGTACCTCTTTGCTAGGTTCCTATAAGTATATACCTATTTTTCCCCATCTATACTACTTAGATTGATGGAAGATTGTAACCTGGATTTATGGGTATACTTTGAAGATCTAATTACTAATGCTTTTGCTTTGTGTTGAGTAAATATTGTTTGATTATTGTGGCATTTGATTTATTTTAAAATTTTTTACATTTGAGTTAATGGTGTAATTGTCATATTTTATGTAAATGGGAAGAATATTGGAGGGAACTCAGGTGATAAAGTATCAAGTAGTAGGAATGTATTCCCTATTCCTCTCTACCCTTCCTACTCCTCACCTAGTCTATTCTTAGGATGCTGAAAATGAGTTGTAGCAATATAGTTGCACCTGACTGTACTCCATTCTGTGAAAGGCCCTTACCATCCCCCCCCAAAAAAACTGCCAATATGAATGCAGGTTGAGATGGGTAAATTATCCCAGAGAGAGACAGTGAGTATAAGCACTGTAACAAATGCCATTCCCATGGCTATATTGCAGTGAATAGAGCAGTATCACACCTAAACTAAAAATTAAATATATCTTTTTTCAACAAAGGTAGAAAGTTAACTGGATTTAGAGTCAGATCTAACTTCATCCATTGGTTCTACTAATAAACTGTATGACTTATATAAGTCACTTAATCTCTTTTAGTGGTCCTCTTTCCTTATAAGTAAAATGAAGGGATTGGACCAGATCAGGAGTTCTTAGCCTAGGGTCCATGGATCTCCAAGTAGCTGTGGATATATTTCAGGGAGCCCATAAATTTGTATGGGAAATTTTTTAATCTTTATTTAAATATAATTGATTTCCTTTGTAATCATATGTGTTTTATTTTATGCTTTCAAGAACATTATTCTGAGAAGGGCCCAGAGGTTTCAATAGCCCCCTCAAATGATACATAACAGAACAAAAAAGTTAAGAATCTCTTAACTATATAAGCTCAAAGGTCCCTTCCAACCCTAAATCTGTGATGCTATGACCCCATGTTCTTCCATTTTCCTGAGTCCCCCTGTGATTTCCAAAAGTTCATCCTCTCAGAGACCACAGTATCTTAAAAGTATGTTCTGTACATATAAAGTGCCTCTTAAGCCAAATGATTTACATCCTCTTCTCTGATAGAGAAATCAATCAGGTCAAAACTCAACAAACATATATTAAGTGCCTGCTATATACAGGCACTGTCCTAAATGCTGGGGATACAAAGAAAGGAAGAAAAAAACACAGTCCAGAAGGGATTTCACTTGACAGGTATACTTGTGGAAAAATCAACTGACTAAGGGGGAGGAGTTGCAATTGAAGTGAAATGTTGATAACCAAGAACTTTTGTAGGGAACTCTTTAACACTGAAAAAGTCTTCTGTAGGCCCTTAAAACAGGTAAAATAACAATCACAACAATAATAGTAAAAACCAGGTAATATAGAAGGTGTATTTCTTCTGCCCAAGTAGAATATGACATTAGTTCTCAAGCTGCTTCTAAAAAATCTTGCGGTAAAAAGAAGAATTAGTATTTAAGTACATCAGCAAGAACAATACACTTTTTCCATGAAAGGAAGAAAATAACCCAAAGGAGATAATTTCAGCATGACATAGAAAACAGGCCTTGGAGCTTGGAGCCCAGAAGAAAACCTTCCTCCCTACCTCTGACCCATACTGACTGTGTGACACCGGGCAAGTTATTTAACTTTTCGGTATCCCGACAGCTCTCAAAGACTCAGTTGCAGAGATGATGCCAACAGTTTCTTCAACAAGGACTTCTCTATGCCAGTGAAATCACAGGTTGAGTCTCACTACCCCCAATTCTCTCCTTAAAGTCTAATACAACACCTAAACATGTGTGCTCAGCGTGGCTGAATTATTTCTAGGCTTTTGCAGTGGGAAAATACCAGCAAATAATAGTCATCTTTCCAAGAATTATACAGCACTCTGCGAAAAATAGATGTGTTGTAACAAATAAGAATTCTGGGTTCTATCCAGCTCAATCTGAAAAGCACATTTCTACTCATTTACCAAAATGTATAGATAGAATGAAATTCCATTTTTGGATCTGTTCATATGACAAATCTAGAAAGTATAAGGTTTTTGGTTTTGTTTTTAATTTAAAAAAAACTTGCAAAAGAAAATGTAATAAAAGAGAATATCTATGATTTCATCAATGTGGGAGTTCAACCCATCCACAGTTTCTAATTTAGTAAATAAATATTAAGGAGTTGTCTGAGGATCAGAGCCTTCAAGTGCTCACATAATTTGCATGTTGTTATCTGTTTTAACATAAGTATTTAAAGAATTGTATATCTTTGTGAAATGATATTTAATAATGAAAAAATGCTTCCAATAGTACATTAGTGAATGTATTTTCTAGAACTATTACATTAGATGTACAAGGATTTATACATAAATGAGCTATATGCAAACAGTCTTAAAACTCTCCTTTTTTCTGAAATACAAAGTAATTCTACATTGTAGGCTAGGTCATGATTCAGGATCTCAGTGTGCTAGTGCAGCACATTTCATAAACACTATAGATATTCTTTCCAGTTTTTTTAAATCAATTCTTTTTGTCAACTTACTTTGTGCTCAGCAATTAAATTTGATATCTTTTTTTTTTGCTTTTTGAAGGGGAGAGGCAGGGCAATTAGCGTTAAGTGACTTCCCCAAGGTCACAGGGCTAGCATGTGTTAAGTGTCTGAAGTCGTATTTGAACTCAGGTCCTCCTGACTCCAGGGCTGATGCTCTATTCACTGCACCACCTAGCCACCCCTAAATTTAATATCTTAATATTTCAAGAATAGATTTCTTCAGAAATCAATAGCCCTTTAATTCTTTAGGATTTAAAATGTTTCTTTTTTTTTTTTTTTTAAAATTTTTTTTTTTTTTTTTTTTTTTACTAATTTTAGGGTTTTTCTTAATATATTTGCCTTTAACTTTTTTCAGTTAACAAGCATTTCTTTTCCTTCTCTCCTTCCCCCCAGTGGGGGAAAAATAAAACAGCATTGATAGACATTTTTCTGATTCTTTCATTCTGCATCAGAATGCCTTGACTCTCCATTGTATCCTCGACTCTTTATCTTTTTCTGCTATTTTGATTTTTATTTTATGTGTGGAAGCAACCACCTTGGTTGTAGAGAAGAGTTCAGCTCTGTGATTTTTCCTTTTTCCTCAATTGGTGTCCCTGTAACCTAAGAGGGCATGATGAAATCATAGTAAAAAAGAGCCAAACTAGGAACACATTGATTATTCTTCTGGGTTCTCACACAGTCCAGACTATGGGGAATTTTGAAGTTAATCAGAGAAAGGGAACCAAGTCAAGAGTAAACTGCCCTTGCCAAAAGAAGCATCTGCTCAGTACTATGTGCATAAACAGCAGCCCCTGAAAAAGGTAGATTGAGTTTTTGTACATGATCTGTGAAAACCTTTGTGATGTAAATTCCACAGAAACCTGAGACAAATATCAAGACTGAGATAAAGTTTTAAAAATTATATTCCTTGGTTATGTAACCTAAAAGTTAATTGACTTTTCCCCTGGTAGAAGTCAATAGGACTGTTTCTCTTAATTGGCTCTGGAAATAGAGAACAGTAAATGAGGGAGGAGAATTACCTTTTTGGGCTTGGTTGATACATTTATCAAAATTATACAAATTATCCTTTGCCTGACTGGTCAGATAAACAACTGTGTAATCAACTGTATTAATTTCAGAATCTCATTTCCATTCTGCCTTCTAAATCCACTCCACATGCATTCCCAGACTTTCTGAATATAAATTGGCTAAAAGTGGATAAAAGACCAGAAACAAAGATGAAGTCTACACTCATCCAGTGACTGGATTATAGTATCCATTGGACCACTACCAAACTTTCATCACAACTAGCTTAATTATCAGTGTGATTCTCTGTGTGATTTTGATGGCTACAATTATTTTAATCCTTTGAACTATGTATACTGGTATACATGCTGGGGGTTGGGGCTCAGGAGGGAGAAGGTAAAGCCCTGATCTTCTATTCAATATTCGATTAAAGATTTTTCCAGGACACATTTACATAAATCTATTCTCCCCCAATGAATAGGCATTGGGGGAAAATTAGGCATGCGAAGCTACTTCCTAAGTAATAAGTAAGCCACCATAGAGGAGATAATCAATAAGAATACAAAGGAGAGAAGGGGGGAAAATGGATGTAAAGGATATAAAAAGAATGAAGATCAGATAAGGAATGTTAATGGACACAAGGCTTGCATCCTCATTTTTTTTGTTTAGATTTTTTAAAGTATATTTGAATCTTAAACAGGTCAGTGTACTAAGATTTACCTTTATCAAAAACATAACCAGAACCGTAATTCACAAATGGTGTTCTTTGTTCCCTCTTAGCAACATTGGAACCATAAAATTTTAGATGTGGGAATCCCCAAATTCTACCCTCTTATTTGACAGATGGGTCTGTCGAAGCTCAAAGATGTTAAGTGACTTGTTCAAGATCATGTAACTTATCCGAAGCAGTGTCAGGACCACAAGACAGGTCCTCTGACTTTGTATGCTTGCCAATACTCAGTTTTGAGTTGTATGGATTTACCATCAACCATATCTATCTGTCTATTTATTCCCTATTTACAAATAGATATTAATTACTAAGCTCATCAGTAAAATAATTTCTAACATCTATCAGCAATTTAATAGATTGTTCCCTTTTTATCCCAGTGGTTTATTTGCCATACAATGAATATCTGTTTTTATTAGAAACTTTATTTTAATGCATCATAAGAGCATGCAAAATAATATTTCAAGCTCCTTATTGGTAGCAATTCAATCTTACTAACTTCCATATTTTTTGGGGGGCACCTAGTCAGATACATTTTAGGTGCTATATGCTCTCTCCAAGGTCACCAGGGAGTTCTGTTTGGCTTCTGCTACACTGTGTTCTCCTGGTTGCCCTTGTTTGGATTCCTCCTAGCTTACTGATGTCTTTCCTAAATATGGCACCCAGAAGTGGACAAAATACTCAATATATGGTAGGAACCAGGCAAAATATAGCAAGAGTATCCTGTTTTTAGTCCTGGATACTACTCTTTTCTTAATGCATCCTAAGACATATCAGTGCATAAATGAAAAAATATTTATAATGCATTTACTATGTTCTAGATGTGATGCTAACCAATGAGGATACAAAAGCAAAAACTGTCCCTGCTCTCAAGGGATTTGCAGTCTAAGTGGGGAGGGGGCAGAAAGGGCAACTTTGGTCTGGAAAGTCTTAGGGATTATAAGTGTGGTCATAAGGGAGTAGATTTACACATTCCATCCAGGAACAATAGCAGAGTTGACATGATTCATGTTTCAAGAATAAAGAGAATAAAGGTATACCTTTCATGGTAAGGTAGAAATGGGCAGAAGGTAGGAAGTGAAGTCAAACTCCTGAAGCGATCTGGGAGAGACAGTCACCAATCAAGACAGAAGGGGTTTTGTTAGTTTTCATGGCTACCAAATCACCTGTTGAGTTAGGTTGAATTTCTAATCCATTAAAGTCAACAAATATGTTTCAGTCAGATTGCTTTCTTGGCAAGACCTTATATTTATCTCTATTAAATTACATCTTAGTACGTTTGGCCCAAGGATCTATCCTGACACAATCTTTTTTGAATGTCATCTCTCATTGGCTTGTCATTCAGAGCAAAAATCCAAGATCATATCACTGAGGCACAATTTTGAAGAGTTGACATGGAACCAATGAATTTCTTCCTTTAGAACTCACATTATTTACCTCTCTGTCTTTTTCACAACAGTATGAAAGACTATAAAAAGATTTCCTATAATTTCAGTCAAGTGTGTAGACCATTTTTACCCCATGTAGAATTTGATTATGTCCTTTCCGTTGATTCTATTTCCACATGTCTCTCATATCTGCCCTTTTTTCTCTACTCACACAACAGCCATCTTAATTCTAGATTTCATCACCTCTTGCTTGGATAATTGCAATAACTCCTAAATAATCTACATGTTTTCAGTCTCTCTGGCATTCTATTATATCTTCAATATAGTTGCCAAATATCCTCAAAAGCTGCCAAACTGATTTTCCTAAACCATAGTTCTGGCCATATTACTTTGCTTCTTAAGAAATTTCTGTGGCTCCCAATTTCTTCAAAAATAAAACACAAACTCCTATTTTTGATGTTAAAAGTTTTTCATTATCTGAATTTTGAAACTTTTTATACCTTACTCTGTTTCCCAAAATCCTTGTTCTAGTCGAACTGGTCTATTTACTTTTCCCTATATATGACATTCTATCTCCTCTCTGTGCCTTTTTTTATTCTGTCCCTGTGCCTGGAATAAAACCCTTTCCTTCCACCTCTAGAATCCGTTACTTCTCTCAATGCTCCATTAAATGTTGCCTTTTACTGGAAGCCTATCATTATTCTTAGCATGCCCTCACCAATCCATTTGTTTGTGTGAACACCCCCCAAAATTACTTTATATTTGCTTTTTAAAATATTTTGTCTTTACTTATATGTGTTTAGCTTTTTCTCCATATTGGCATATAAGCTCCTTGAAGGCAAGGACTGATTCAATTTTACTTTTGTATTGCCAGTGTCTAGCCTTGTTCCTGGCACATAGCTGACATGTTAGTAAATACTCTTTGAATGATTGAATTAATGAATATAGTATTCTCTTCAGCCTGATATACTCACATTTAAATATAGTATATCTGGTGTCCTAATAATTTGCCCCAAACAAAATAATGAATCCATACTTCAGAGGTCTAACTTTAGAGGATTTACGAAACTGACAGACTTCCTTATCCTCACCACAATTCAACTCTGCTTTTGTAAAATATTAAATAATTTGCATATATGTCTTATCTCAGCATGATAAAAATAATCAACCTAAGAATTACTTTTCTCAATGCAAACCAAGGTAATGAAGGAACTAAAGAAAAGTGCTATAAACAGGAAATCAAGAATTGCCAGAAATAATTCACAGTTGGAAGTCAGGGTAGTTAGTGAGTTATAATTTCTAGAAGGGCAGGGGCTGAAGGAATGAATGTATGAAGCATTTATCAAGAGTTTAGTGTGTCCAAAGCGCTTGAGATACAAATAGAAAAATAAGACAATCTCTTAAGGAGATCACGTTCTAGTGGGGGAAATGATATATACAGATGATTCTAGCTACAGGTTAGATAGAAAGATCCCATCATCATTAGGCTACAGCAAAAATGCAGATATCAATGCTTCTTTAATGTTATTTACATTGAAAAAATCCTATCAGTTTCCAATGGTTATGCATTTGACTGTGTCAAGTACTTTGGTAGCAAGAACTTTATTTTCTGTATCTTCAGTAGCTGTGGCTATAGCACATATACCGTGTTTCCCCGATAATAAGACACTGTCTTATTAATTTTTTTGGAAAGAAAAACACCAGAGGGCTTATTTTCAGGGGAGGGCTTATGTTGTCCTGCCTCAGCTCTCCTCCGCGGCACTGCTCTCAATGGCGCCAGCAAGCAAATCACTGGGGAAGAACAGGATGACGCGCTCACTGCTGCAGCTCTGATTGGATGCAGCTCGGGGCGCGGCGTGTGTTTCACGGGAGGGAGGGGGGGGGATGGTGCATACAGAGGGCACCGTAATGTAGCGTGTAGCGCAGGGGTTCACCTTCACTACAGTAGCAATTTCAATAGGGCTTATTTTCGGGGGAGGGCTTATTTTAGAGGAATCTTACACAGTAAGGGGAGGGCTTATTTTCGGGATAGGTCTTATTATGAGGGAAACATGGGTAGGAGCACTTGCCAGGCTGCATCTCCACATACGTTGTTTCCCAGATAAATGACTGAGGGCACTGGATCTGAGGTCAGGATGATAGTGGTGATTGATTTGCTTGGCACATGCTGCTTTCTTCCTCTTTATTAGGGTGTTTTCTTCTTTCAGCTAGGTTGACTTGCTTGCCTTATGTGTGGCACTTGTTGGCAGTTGTTAGGGTTACCCAGCCCCTTCTCTATCAGAGGTGCTTCTCCAGATGAGAGCTACGAGGACTAATCTGGTATCAGAACTGCCATTCTCAGGACTCCTTTGGTGGCATTTGGTCAGCAGTTGTTGCTGGTGGTGATAAGGAAGGTATGCCCCCTCTTCATAATAATTTCTGACTTCGATGATGGCTACAGAGCATGGAGTAGAAGTAGTTCTGGTGGTTTGCTGGATTCTGCTGTTCGCAAGACTCTTTGCTTCAGGGTCCTAGGCTATCTCCATCAAAGTCTGAGGAGAGATGATAAACATACTTCTTCCTATCCTTCCCTGAAGGTGCCTCACAGCATTGACTGGGTTTTATTTAGTAGTTGTATCTCTTCCAACTTCTATCATGGTGCAGTACATGATAGATCCTTAAATCAATGAGCCAATAATTTTTTTTATTAAGTACTTATAGGCACAGTACTAAGTGCTGGAAATATAAATACAGGGGAAAAGATTCTTAGTGAGTTATTATGGGCTTTATTCAAAATTGACTTAAAACAATGTGAAAAATTATATACTATTTCATTTATATTAAATGGTTTTAGGTTAAATTTTAAATTCTGAGATATTCTTCCTTGGAATGCCTAGTGTGGAAGTAGCAACATGTAAAAACAATAGTTGTGAAAGAACCAAAAACTTACTGTGCTGTTCTGTGTAGTGTAAAACACTGAAATTTGTTATTATTTTCCACATTGCTGGAAAAGGAATTCTAGGCAATTTCTAGAATTCATAAAATTATGTAAACTACTTCCTTGGAGATTTGTGATGGAGTCCTACCCTATCTCCCCCTTTCAGAACAAGCTTAGTTTTCTTACTATGTGACTGCTTCTTGTTGTCTAAGCATTTGACTGCTGAGCCGGAATTCTGGGAATATAATAAGGGAGCAATTTCTGACTTTCAGGCCTCTTCTTCCTTGCCAGCCTTGAGCTAAGATAACTCTGAACTCTAGAAAGTTGGTGGGGTGATGCCCTTACTGCTCCCCAAAGTGGTCTCTCCTGTGAACACCTGGCTTTCTAGCAAGTCTTTGTCAAGGATGAGGTCACCTTTTGTTTGTATAAGAGCCTTTCAAAGGCTCCCTTTCATGCAAAGCTTTATAAAATCTCAAAAGGCAGCTGGCATCTTTCCTCCTTTCTGGGTATGAGCTACTAGAGAAGTTGCAATGACAACAGAACCAGCAGAGTGGGAAAGAGTCACCCACAGAGAGAGAAAAGCCACCAAAAGAAAGATCCTACTTGGCATTGATTGGCCTCTATTCAGTAGAGATAAATTTCAAAATACCTATTAAGCAGCTTTCATAAAGATGCATTTACAAATGTACCAACAATGTATGGATATAATCAATTAATCAACAAATATTTATGAAACATTCTTTTCCAAATTCTGTACTAGACACTGGGGATAGAGGTACAAAGAAACCATTTCTACTTGTAAGAAGTTTATGTTTAAATGGGAGAGATGAGTTTTATCCTCTCAAATGGTTGTAATCATTTTAATCTTCATTGCTCCACATTTCCTTTTCCATTTGTAGGAATAAAGCTTCCTGCTCCATACCTGACTTAGGTTTGTACTTTGGGTACCCTCTTTTTCTTTTCTTTGTCTCACCTCCCTATGCTAGGGAAGACCCCTCAGACTAGAGCTGAAAATAAAATTGTTTCCCAGGATATTGAGATGGGTGTGGAATTGAAGCACTGGTAGTGTAGTTCCCCTATTAAGGAGACAAGAAACCCCAGAGTTGGCAAATCATGAAGGCAGGTAAAATCGAAGGACTGGAAAAGGGTATCAGTCCCAGTGGCCTCAACATAGTGGTGCCTACCTAGTCACTGTGCTAGTTAGGCATGATACCTAGATAAAGCATTTAATCAATCAATATTTGTTTATACTCATAGGCCCCCAAGATCCCCAACATGACTTTGATACACCTCTCTACTTTCTACTTTTGGAGTCTTGTGTAGTTATATAAAATTCCAACTCAGGCCCCCACCCAATATATTCTCTTACCTGCTAAACCAAAATGACACACAAAAAGTCAATAAAAAACATTTAATGAAAACAGGTAGGAAGGTAAATCAAGGGCATTGAATTAAATTGCTATATTCCTCACTCCAGTATTGTCCCCTGGGCAGTGCATATTTCAGCTCCTTTTCTAATACAGGCATACCTTGCAGGATCAGTTCCAGATCACTGCAATAAAGCCATTATCACAATCAAGCAAATCACATGAATTCTTTGGTTTCCCAGTACATATAAATGTTATATTTACACTATACTATAGTCTATTAAGTGGGCAATAGCATTGTGTCTAAAATGATATACATAGCTTATTTTGAAAAATACTGTATTGCTAAAAAAAAAATGCTAACATCATCTGAGTCCTCAGTGAGTCAGAATCATTTTACTGGTGGAGGGTCTTGCTTCAGTGTTGATGGCTGCTGACTGCAGGGTGGTGGTTGCTGAAAGCTGGGTGGTTATGTAATAAGAGAGAATTGAAGTTTTCCAAATCGATTAACTCTTCTTTTCACTTGAACACTTAGAGGCCATTGTAGTGTTATTAATTGGCCTAATTTCAATGTTATTGTATCTCAGGGAATAGAGAGGCCAGAGGGGAGAGAGATGAGGGAATTCAGATAGTAGAGCAGTCAGAACACACACATTTACCGGATAAGTTCACTGTCTTGCATAGGCATAGTTCATGGTATCCCAGAATAATTACAAAAATAATATCAAAAAAGATCACTAATCACAGATCACCATAACAGATAATAATAGTGAAAAAGTTTGCAATTTTGGAGAAATTATCAAAATGTGACACAAAGACACAAATTGAGCACATGCTGTTAGAAAAATGTCACCGAGACTTTCTTGATGCAGATTTGCCACAAAGTTCAATTTGTAAAAAAACATAATATCCACGAAGGGCAATAAGACAAGGAATGTCTTACTATCTCTACTTTATTACAAGAGGAGTAGAATATTTTATGAAGTCACTGATGAAAGAGTCACAAGAACTTCAAGTATATAAGGGGTGGTTGTGTCTGCATCTTTCCAGGGAAACTGAGCATTTTTGCTTTCTATCAGCACAGGAAATGGAAATCCTTATAGAGAGTGCTTTTACTTCTCCCTACTATGGGAACCAGGCAATTGTTGTAGCTTAGGATATTATTACCTTTTTTCCCTATTATTTTCCCTACCTTCTCCAGTTCCACAACTCATTCTTCATACTTTTCACAGTGCTTTTCAAACTCTACCACTTTCTAGAGGTTGTGGTTCCCAGAGATAATATGCTATCCATTACATGTTGAATGCATATATGTTCACAGCATTGTGTTCAGCATTTGGAGCTACACACAGATCAACAAAACGTAACCTATACCCTTAAGGAGTCCATGTTGATAGATAAGATGTATGCACATATACTCAAGGATAGTTTATAAATTACAGCAGCGAATAATAAGGACTAACATTTACTTAGCATTTTAAGACTTGCAAAATACTTTACAAAATAGTATGTCATTTTTTTCTTCACAGCAGCCCTGAGATTAGGTGCTTTTTTTACAAATTAGGAAACTGAGGAGGAGAGAGGCCAAGAGACTTGCCCAGGGTTACACAACTACTAAGTGCCTGAGGTCAAATTTGAACATTGATCTTCCTGATTTCAGTCCTAGTGCTGTAGCCACTTAGTTGTCTTTTAGTATCACATAAGCAGTACAGATAGTAAGTGTTCAGGTGAGGGAAGAGAGAAATTTCTTTAGGCTGAGATTATCAAGAAAAGGCTCAGATAGAAAATGGGATTTGTTTTGAAGGATAAGGATGATTACAAATTCAATAAATGGAAAAGTAGAGAGGGCGTTTTGAGGAAAAAGAATAGCATGATGAAAAACATGGAGGTGAGAAAGTATGAGCATTCTGGGTACAATGAACAGACTCATCTGAATAGAGTAAACGGTTTGTTTAAAATCTTGGGCTATGGGTAAATAAAAAAGTACATTGTAGCCAGATCACAAAAGTTCTTAAATTAAAGACTTTGGATTTATTTTATAAACAGTGAAAAGACAGTGAAGTTTTTTGAAGAGTGGAGCAATATGACCAAAATGCTGTTTTAGAAAGCAATGTATATTTGGATTGAATTGGGAAAGCAACTGGAAGAAGAAGTACCAGTTAGGAGACTATTACAGTAGTTAATGCAAAAGATAGTTAAGGCCTGAAGAAGGGTGATGGTAGTAAGAAGAAAAAGGAAAATAGTTATCAAAAGATGCTTCAAAGAAAGAATCAATAAGAGTTAATGAATAATTTGATATGGGACAGTAGAAAAACATGTGTAATTAATTTATTCATAACATAAAATGAGAAACAATCTATATATCCAACAAATAGAAGACTGAATAAATGATAGCATATTAGTGTAAATGCTATCTACATATAGTTTCCTTTTCATCTGAGTTAGGATCTGTATCCATTCCAAATGAGCAATTATTTGATGCCAGCAGTCCATTTGTGGCTTCTAGATAGGCCCAATTAGCCAATTTTGTCTCCCTGATCACCAGAGTCCAGTGAACTTCATTTTATGGGCAGCAAGTGATTGTTATATAATGTCTATGCAGCAGTCACCAATTTGTGACTATTTTGTCTTCCCTTTCAACTATTTGGGATGGGGCTTCCCACTATTCTTCTATAATAAGCATTATACCATATCTTATTTCTCTCTTTGCTTTTCTAAACTGGGTCCATAGTTACATAGTCAACCTTAATGATTTCTTTTAGTTGAGAGCTATACTGGTTGTAGGTTTCCACATCATTTTTATTCCAAGAGTCATAAATTAATAGGTTAAGATGACCGTCGTCCAGCTATCACCAGATATAGAGTAAAATCTGCAGCATTACTTTTCGTGGTATCACATGCAGACACAAGGTATGCTACCTACTGATTCCAGTAAGTCTTTTTTACAGGCCTCATAGTCTATGGAATTTTCAGTGATATAACACTAAAAAATTCTTTTGCCTTCTAAACATTCTAGAGAGCAATTTGGAATCATATTAAGAAATTAACTAAAATATCTATACCCTTTGACCTAGAAATCCCTTTATAAGAAGGAACAAAAAATATAAAAGTTCCATTTAGATCTAAGTATACATAACAGCAAGAAAGAACTGGAAAAAATTAAATGCTTCTTTATTAGGCAATGAATTACTAAGCAAATGGTATACATGAATGGAATAGAGTATTGCTATGCTGTAAGAAACAATGAATATGATGTTGAGAAGCATGAGAAGATATTTATGAACTGATGCAGAGTAAAATAGGCAGAACCAGGAAAAAAATCTCTCAGATCTCTCCAAAATAAGACTAATTCATGGGAGATAAAATAATTGCAAGTGTTTCTGTAATCTAAAATACCAAGAATACAACAGGATAACAACCCAATGAACTAACAGCAGAGAAAACCAATTCTTAATGTACTTACTTAAGACCCTCTTCCCTATCTCTAGCAGATTGGACGACCTGTAGGATTATCTCAGAATTTCCCTTACTTCTAATGCTGAAGTCTCTGCCAGTTAACCTGTTCTACCATTCTGTGACAACATGCAACCGAACACATAATGTGCCCTCTACCACTCTGAAGGAAGCAGAGGAATAGGGAAGCAAGAAGATTTCTTTGCCTGGGACTGAACCATAGCTATTTGCTGTGCCATACTCAGTACCCAGCCAGACAGACAACTAAAGAACAGAGGAAACTAGATTAGGGTATTATCATTTGTGAGACTCCATAGGGCCTGAAGGAAAGGAGATTGCCATCCAGCTGAGAATAATTCTGTTCCCCAGATTGAAACAGGTAAAGGGTGGCTTCCCCAGCATGTGAGATTTGAAAACCATCCACCGTCAAAAGGGATAAAGTCAGAAAGTGAGCAATAGGGAACCAAAAGAGGAAAACACTAAAATGACTAAAGATTTCAAGAGGAAGAAAACTCAGTTAAAAACTTTGAGCTTAAGCAGATAAATAGTGATGGTATTAGTAAAACATAAGATGGCCTTATAATCATTTAAATAAACCCAAACATCTCTGAATAAACATTGCCAAAGGAAAATGAACCAACAACTGAGGATTCTGTGGATTTTAAAGAGTGTGAAACCACAATAGGACATTCCCAAATGGTTTAAGAGAGAAATAAGAACTGTGAAAGTAGAATGTATGACCTGTATTATAAAAATAATCGGCAGAATAGAAAAAACTGTAATCAACAGTGGCAAAGCACACAAAAGGAACAAAGCAAATAACCAGTGAAGAATGCAAATACATAAAACTGAAGGGCGATTTGGGAGAAGCTAAAAGCAATAACATAAAAAAATTATCTCTACATAAGCAAAACATTGATTTCAAAGACAGAATAAGTAGAGACAACTTGAAGCATTGTAATAAAGAAAACCAAAAGTAAGATTATTTGCTTTGCAAAAATGCGAAATAAGAAAAATACAGGAAATCTAGTATAGTAACCAAAGATATCACACTAACAAAATAAAATATTCCTAAAAAAAGGAGATAAACCCCCCCACACACACTTGTGGGGTCAAAAATCAACAATAAAATAACAACAGTGGGACCACTAAGAGACTGCTTTTAAAGACTACGCAAGGGAGCAAATGTAAAAACAGAAATTGAAGGACCCAATGGTAAAGAAACAAGTCTGAAACATCATGGACTAAATTCCATAACACTCTGCCCACACATGAATCAATGGTTTTTTCTTCTTTTTGTGGTAGGAGGGAACATAAAAAAGAGAGAAGGGAGACCCACATAATAGGAGGGCACATAAAAAGAGAGAAGGGAGAAAGAATATGGAGGGAAATATATGATGTAATTTAAATGTCAATGATAAATAATGAGCAGAAAATAACTTCTGTCATCTCTTGGGAAGAGGCCCTACAGGAGAATGAATGAGCTAGCAAAAGAAGAATGGAAATAGAGAGGAAAACATGAAAATACTGATTGAGTAAAGGGAGAGGAGTCCCTTGAAGAGCACTCCCAAAGGAGGAGAGACAGAGATTCTATTTAGGAAGAAGAGGACCTTACAATGATTTGGTACAGAGGTTTAGTGCTTAGAGAGACTACATTCTCTAGTCTACATTTAGAGAATAATTGTGTACCTACATGGATAACATCCTGCCTCAGTAGAAGTGGAATCAGAAATTTCCAAAGCTCGAAAAATGGGAACACATGAATTCAGAGCGGAAACTTCATAACCAATGGAAGGGGTTGGGGGTGGGAGAGATGATCGAATATAAGGGGGTAGTGCTGAACAATCAGGGACACAGACACATTTTTACCATAGGACAATGCCTCTATCCTCCCTACCTCCTCTAGGAATATCCCTAAATATAAGACATAACAGAAAAAAGGGGGAAGGGTGAAAGATTTTAAAAGCAATAACAGAAATTGTTCAGAAGAGGGAATTCAAAATAAGTACCTTAGAAACATTAATTCCATAATGAATACAGAGATTAAAAAGAAGCAAAATAGTATAAGGACTACAAATCAAAGAATAAAAGTCTAGAACAGATAACAAAGGAAGGGAATTAATGAAAACAAATAGAGAAAGAATTCCTTTTTTAGGAAAAAAAAGGTGCCAAAAGTGAAAAAAAAAACCCTAACTAAATAAAACAAGATAAAGGGGAAAAGAGAAAGGGGGATTTACTTGGCTGCTCAACTGAAAGGAAAAAAGAGGGGAAGACTCAGAAAAATAGATAAAATTAATAAATATCATATGATTAATAAATTAAACAAAACTAGGGAAAGTTTTAACAGATGGGAAGGAAAGAGGGGAAGAGAAACTGGAAAAACAGCATTATCTTAAAGTAAATTGAGTAAAAATAACTACAGAGAAAAATACAAAGTACTGTCATTGAAGCAGAAGAGAAGCAAAATAATAATAACAATAATAATAAATCAAAGATGAAATATTAGAGACAAATGGAAGCAAAGACAGTATAACTATAGCAACTTTAAATGTGAATGGATTAAATGTGATAAAATTTGAAACAATGACAAAATAGATAAGAAAGTAAAATCCCACAATTTGTTGCTTACAAAAAAGCCACAAACAACTAATAATAATTTAAAAAGCACATAATAAAAATGAAGAAATGGAACAAAATTTCCTATGCCTTAGGTCAATCCAAAAAAAATAGAAATTGTAATTGTTGTCAGAGGAAGCAAAAAGAATTCATAATGTAAAAAGGAAAGGATATTATGCTGAATGGAATTCTGTACAACAAACTATTATCTGTTAAAATTGTATGCTCTCAATGCCTTAGCATCTAAATTTATAAAGGAAAATTTAACTTCATTACAGTAAGACATAGATAATAGTGGCAGGAGATTTTTATGTTCCCTCAATTTTAGACAAATGTGACAAAAAAGGAATTATAGATTTCAACAAATTACTATAGAAATTAAAGCTTAAAGACTTATTACATCTTCTAAATGCAACTTCTAAATAATGTTTCTCAGCACTATATGTAAGTTTTACAATAGATATTGAAAATAAACATTAAGGGGTGGCTAGGTGGCTCAGTGAGTAAAGCTCCGGCCTGGAGTTGGGAGGACCTGAGTTTGGTTCTGGCCTCAGACACTTAACACCCACCCACCCACACACACACACACACACACACACACACACACACACACACACACACAACTAGCCGTGTAACCTTGAGCAAGTTACTTAGCCCTAATTGCCCTCCGAAAGGCAATAAATAAATAAATAATAAACATTTAAAAGGCAGAGATAATAAATATCCTTTACAAATCCTAATACAATACATCAAATACAAAGAAGTGGGCAGAAAACAAATTAACAAAATAGCAAATGAAGAATTTGAAATTTCAAAAATCCCAAAGAAGTTTTAAAAAATTATCAGAACATTCTATTCATATGTATATGCTAACAAAACTGGGAATACAAAAGAGATGTAGAAATACTTTCAAAAGTATAAAATACCCAAGCTGACAAAAAAATTCAATAGAACAATCCAATCTCAGATCAATAAATAGGACTATCTGTGAAGTAACCACCAAAGGGAGAAAAAATCAACTTCTGGTCACGACGCAAAACTTTTAAGAGAACAATTAGTAACAATACAATAGAAATTATTCTCAAAAACTGAGAACGTGCACACTTTTAGTGAGATGACTATAGTCCTTATATGTAAACCAAGAAAGGATTAATCATAGAAGCTGAACAGTAGACCAATACTATAACTGAATATTGATTTAAAATTTTTGAAATAAATATTTGCCAAGTATCCTAGATTATTCTTTATTGCCAGGTTGGGTTTACGCAAAAGATGAAAAGACAGTTTAATGTTATGATAAGAATCAACAATTGTATTAAAAATAAAACAATCAAAAATCGTATCTAAGTAGATGCAGGAAAAGCCTGTGACAAAGTACAACATTTATGTAAAAAATCCTATAAAGTATTGGTATAGAAGGACCTTTGTTAATAATGCAAAAAGTACCTTTCTAAAACCAAAAGCAAGCACCATATCAATAAGGAAAATACTAGAAGTTTTCCCAATAAATACAAGAGAAAACAATGCTCATTTTCTGCACTGTTCTAAAAATACTAAAAAAAAAAAAAGAAATTAATGGCATAAAGATAGGCATAGAAGAGATAAAAACTATTCCTCTCTACTGATAACATTATGATTTACTTTAAAAATCCTAGGGAATTAGCAAAGATCCTAGCTGAGATACCTTTAGTGAAGTTGCAGTATACTAAATATGCTCTCAAAAGTCAACTTTTCTATGTAATAATAACAAAAGCTAAGATGCAATAACAGAAAGGGAAATGCCATTCTGTATTACTACAAAATGCACGAAATATTTGTGGACCAAAGCCCACAAATTATTTATACAGATTCAATTACAAAGTTCTCCTTAAGATAATAAAGAACAACTAATATAGCTTGGGAAATATTAGGGTTCATGGCTAGGCTTTGTCAATATAATAATAATGACAATGCTGCCAAGGTCAATTTATAATTTTTAATGCCATACCAATCAAACTATCAAAGGGATAATTGACAATTCTATAAAAAAGTAATAAAATTTATAATAAAAAACAGAAGATCTAGGATATCAAATAAAATAATGAAAAAAGTTGGGGCAGCTAGGTGGCATAGTGGATAGGGCACCAGCTGTGGAATCAGGAAGACCTGGGCTCAAATTTGGTCTCAGATACTTACTAGCTGTGTGATCCTGGGCAAGTCACTTAACCCTGATTGCCTAAAAAATGAGAAAAGTAAGAAATAAAGGGGGAACGGCTCTTCTAGACCTCAAGTAATCACCAAAACCATTTAGTATTGATTTAAAAATAAAAATAAAATCAATGGACAGACTAGACAAGGTAGAGTCAGAATCAATGGATATCAGTAATATTTGAAAAAAAAACAACAGAAAACTTAAGCCACTTATGAAAGAACTTCCTAAAATTAAAAAAAGTAAAATAAAACAAACTTCTGAGAAAACTGGAAAGCAGACTGGCAGCAATTAGGCTTGGACAAACTATTTTTTGCAGCCTTAATATTAAAAATCTTAACATATATTAGAAGATAAGTAGATCATATATCACAGCTATAACTATATATGTATGTGTCTGTATGTTAATTTGATCATATATATGCCCCAAAGCCATTCCTCAACACACAAGTGGTTAAAAGATATGAATAAATAGGTCTTAAAAGAGGAATTGCAAACTCATAACAATTATATGAAAAAATGCTCCAAATCACTAATCATAAGAAACATTATAATCAAAATAGCTCTGAGGATTTACCTAACACCCTGCAAATTGGCAAAGATAACAAAGGATAGTAAAGGTCAATGTTGGAGGTTAGTGCAAAGATAAGCATACCTAGTCTGTTGCTGGTGGAGACAGAAATCAGTATGATCATTTTGGAATTAATTTGAAATTATGCAAATGAAATTATTAAAATGTCCCTGCCCTTTGACCCAGGGATGTCACTGCTAGGCATATATCCTAAAGAGATGGTTAATAAGAAGAATGTCTTCATATACACCAAAGTATTTATAGTGGGGTGTGTGTGTGTGTGTGTGTGTGTGTGTGTGTGTGTGTGAGAGAGAGAGAGAGACAGAGAGAGAGACAGAGAGAGAGTACACAAAGAATTGGAATCAAAGCACTTGCTTATCTTTTGGAGAATGGCTAACAAATTGTGATATATGAATGAATAGAACATTACTATCTTTTAAGAAACAAAAAAATTAGGATAAATATGAAGAAGCATGAAAATATTTACATGCTCTAATACAAAGTGAAACAAGCAGATTCAAGAAATCAGTGTATATAATGTTGGTAACTCTTTAAATGGAAATAACATAAAACAATACAAAATTACAGAGATTTAATTATGTAATCAATTTCAAAATTACATAGCTCAAAAGAAAAGATAGAAGATGACAGAGAGACGCAATATATGTAATGTACCATATTGGTGATTTTCCTACTGCTGCAAATCTATGGGCACATGAGGTGTGTATATGTGTGTGCACGTGTGTATATATGTGTGTGCACATATATACATGTCTGTGTGCATACATTGAAAATATTTTAGACTGTTTTGCTGAATTTTTCTCTCATTCTTTTTCATCTTTAAAATATTCTTTTCTTACGACTTTCTAGGAGGGGGAAATACTGAAATTTTGATAATGCAAAAAAATCAATAACATTTTATTTTAAAAAATTATATAAATGTGAAGAATAACATAAATGAACACCACTTAATTATAATAAATCTCCAAAGATGATATAAAGAAGAATTTTATCTGTTTCCCTCCATTGGAGAGGAGGGTAAGGGGAGTCACTGGTGTGGAATTTGCATATGCTGAAAAGTTTGGTTGATTTATTAATTTTGTTGAATGCTATTTTTTTCTCTTTAATCTCTATTCTTTGTTCAAAGGGTGACAGCAGGGGCAAGTAGGTGGCACAGTGAATAGAGTATCATCCCTGGAATCAGCAGAATATGAGTTCAAATCCAGCCTCAGACACTTAACACTTACTAGCTGTGTGATCTTGGGCAAGTCACTTAATCCTAATTACCCTGCCTTCCCCCCTCCAAAAAATCAAAAACAAACCAAAATAAAAAAGGATGATAGTCTAGGTAAAAGGGAAGAAGAGGAAGAATATATTCACAAATGAAGGTGATATAAAAATAATAAATACAAAATTTATATAAATAAATAAAATACTCTGGCTACAGGTATCACTGAAGATGATGAGATAAAATTCTAGTCTTCTTTATCCCAGGCAAAACTGATACCTTACTAAACTTCTTGCTTTTGAAAACTCAATCTTGGAGTACATCATGCAAAAGAAGCCATAAACCAAAATATTTTTTTCCTCCTAACACCTTAGTAACTGTAGTTTTCTGGTTAGGATTGCTTGAGCATAACGAGTAAAATCACAATCTATTTCTGAGATTAAAAAGAAAACACAACTATACATAAAAGTTACAAGGTCTTTCCAATACTGGTAAGCAATAAAAGGAGGTCACATTTTCCTTTGATGGTAGAAAGCATGAATCATATACTTCCTCCATATTACATATATAATATAATATGTATAAAATATATGTATGCGTACTATATGGCACATATAGTCATACAGATTTATGTCTATGTGGATATGTATAGATGGAGAGATATATCCATATTGATATCTCTGCCATTTAGGGTCAGGAGAATCTATTTTGTAACAGCTCCAGAATTCTCTCTCAATCCAAATGTCTGTATTCATTCCATAGAGCTTCCATGGCCATGGGGCAGCAGATCCCATGTAGCATCAGTGTTTCTTTGGGCATCATTTGGGGTGAGTTTGTGTCAGGCACAGTGTGCATTCCTATATGACTACACTTTATGCCACTTTCTCAACATCAGAGTTCTCTCTAGAAAATTAAAATTCAATCCCTAGGGTCTCGTTGCCATTAAAAAACAACAACAACTATATTTTGTCTCTTAAACTTTCATGATGCAATAATCTTTCCTGCAATCCAACCAAAGAAAAGGGAATGTCGGATCTAATACAACAAAATGGTTTTCTACTGAGGATATGCTTTCTTAGACTCCAAGCTCTCTTTTCATGTATTAATTGCCCATTTCTGGGAGTGTCAAATACCATCTTTACTCCTTTTATAGATATTTCCATTTGATAGATATTTTGTAGATACTACTATGATTTTGGACACACATAATATATAAAATATGACATTTGTCATCACATCAACATTTTCTAGTTAATAATCCATGCTAAATTTATAGCTGATTACTTCTGCAACCCATTTTTCACAGGCAAAATCCAATTTAGTGTTTATCCACATATATCAGTATATAGATTGGAGGGGTTTTTTCCTCCCAAAATAATCATAAAAGGAAATAATGTAAATCAACTCAGCTCCTGGATTTTTCAGAGACACATAAAAAATAGTTTGATCACAGTCACTTTTCCTACAGGTAAAAAAAGTGTTTTTCTTGAAAAAAAATTTTCCAAACCTAAAAAAAAAAATTATAATCCAGAAAAGAGGGAAGGTATTTTCTTTCTTCTAAGAGGGCATAATTTTCCAAATATCTCTGATTAACTTTGGCAAGTAAAATAATTAAAACAGTATCTGGTGCCTAGAACAGTGCCTTGAACTTAATAGGTAATTTTAAAACGTTTTAATTAAATCGAATCCAAATTTCTAATGTAGCTGAAAAATTAATCTAGATAAATATGAAATCACTACTTTAAAATGCATAACATAGACTCTCTAAAGGTGAAATCTACATTTTATTTTTAATTGTGAAGAATGTTATTAAAGCCAAATCAAACAAAATAAAGCCACTTTTTATAGAAAACAAAAGATTCGATTAAAAATTGATTTAAATTCCATCTTCCCTAATACTAAAATGATGCTGGGTATTTCACAGAAATGGGGTAGAAGAAGCTTTTTTATAGGTATAGAATATTCACCTATCATTTTGGAAACTAAAATTCAATGCCTGATAGGTCTGTGGGTTGAATTCTAGTCGTGTGTGTGTGTGTGTGTTTGTGCATGTGTGTGCACGGCACACGCATGTGTGTTTGTTTTCATTAAAATCATTTTACTTAAAAACTTTAATTCAGCAAATGTGGATTTCAAGAGACAGTCATATTTATAAGGACAGAGCTACTACCCCCCACCCAGGATTTCTGTAGGACAGACAGTGGATGTACTGAAAACCTTGCCCCTGAAAGCTAGGGTTGGTCCAAAGACAGCAGGTCTGAGCCCAGAGTATTGGAAGAAGTAGGCTAGCCAGATCTAGCTCAGATGACAAAAATGAAAGTACAAATTGAAAGGGAACATTGGGAAAATGGAAGTGCAATGAGGAAAAGCATGGCAGGAGGTCTTAGGGGAATGGGGGAAGAGAAAGGTTAGTCACATGAGGTGGTGTACCAGGGGCACATGGAGGCACTAGAGGGGTTTGGCTCACTTGAATTGGGAGAGGGGCTGCTGACCCTGAAAGAAGAGCCCTGAGATGGCCCTTTCATCTCCCTAGGGGCAAGGAAGAAGGTATCATTTTGCATGGGGGCTTTGGCCTTAGGGCTAAGGGAAATTGAGGGTCTCCAGTTGACATAATTGGGCAGAATGAATTTCACCATAAAAATCAACTAGGGGTGAAGTATGGGTGAAGTGTGTGTGTGTGTGTGTCTGAGACAGAGAGACACAGAGAGAGCGAGACAGAGACAGACAGATATAAACAGAGAGAGATAAAGAAAGAGAGACACAGACAGATTGAAGAGTTTACTTCATTTCTTCATATCTAAGCTTTAAAGTGGTAATCATATTGATGTCTTTTGTGTCATGGATGATAATCAGTTTATGGGGAGGGCAACTCAGGGAGAGAGAGGCATAGAGGAGAATTTGTCATAAGCATTTGTAAAGGCTGAGTCAATGACACAAAATCCTTCCTCATTTATATGAGGGAGATAAGTAGGATGAAGAAACATGTTATTCATCCTTCATTTTTGAAGAGGGCCAGTGACATCATGGGGTAATGTCTTGACTTTTGCATGAACTGGATTTAAGTGAGGCAGATTTGTACAAAGTCGTCAGCCTAACTCTCTCTTCCAGAGTCACTGAAGTCCAGTGGCAGGACAAAAGTCAGGATGACTGGTGATGGCCCAGGATGCAGCAGATGACCTTTGTGTCTTTTATGTCTGACCAAGCCCTAACCACTCCACAGTACCTGCTTCAACCACCTTCATGGCCACTGGATCAAATTGTTCTCATCTACCCATTCTAGTGGAGGAAGTCTTCCCATGCTTGGGGTTGACATCCCCCTAATTCACCAATGTATCTGAGGACTGTCAGTTACCCTCAACTTGATTTAACCCATCTTCAAGATGGTTTACAGGGGTGTGGTCACTGCATATGCTAGAACTTCTTGGAGCCATAACTGGGAGTTGTGTGATAGATGGACAACAAAGGTGAATGAGTAGCCCTCTTTACCAGAAGGAGTAGTCTTCCCTGAATACCTCCTACACTCTAGGGTGAAGAAACTACTGAGTAAACAGTAGTATATACTCAACCAAGCCAGGTCCAAGGTGCATCAGCATTCCAAGGGTAAGAGTTCTTAAGAAAGGGCATCATAATGACACTTTGGGCACTGAGTATTGGAAGCACTGGCATTTTTCCAAGGTCCCACTAATTATCTCCACTTGAACTGACAGTGGCCTGGAAATCTTAGACTGTGTTAAGAGAAGTGCAGTTATAAGTAATAAGGAACTGATCATCCTTCTATATGCTGCCCTGATCACACCTGGTTTACTACATTCATCTCTGGTTACCACAAATTAGGAATTAGAACATAAATAAAATGGAGAGTATTCAAAAGAGGATCACCAAGATGATGAAAGAGATTGAATCCGTGTCGAGTGAGAATGCCTGAAGGAACTGGCTTAGAGATGAATGAGTTCAGGGAACATAATATTGTTTGAAGGTCAATCATGTAGGAAAAGGATTAGGTTTATTCTATTTGCCCACAGAATACAGAGCCAAGAACAATTAGTGAAAGTTGCCAAGGAGGGGTGGAGCCAAAATGGCAGTACAGAAGCAGGAAAATTTGTGGCCTCCCCCCATAACCACCTCAAATACCTATAAAATATGACCCTAAACAAATTTTAGAGCTGCAGAACCCACAAAGTGACAGAAAGAAACAAATCTCCTGCTGAAGGCAGCCCAGAAGACAGACAGGAAGGGTTCATCTCAGTGTTCTGGAAGCTGAGCCCAGCCCTGCTTGAGCCCACGGTTTTAGCCCCAGGGTGGGCCCTGACCAGCGGACCTTGGGAGAGTGGATCACCATCAGCTGTGTCAGATTCCAGAAATATCAACCCATAAATGTCAAAGACAAGGTAAAAGGTCAGGGTAGAACTCTGTTGGAACTGGGGGGGGACTAGGAGTGTGGTCCGGCCCCTGCCACCCCGGAGCAAGAAGCAGCGGAGGTGCAGCAGCTATGTAGCCACCTTCATGTGTCTGCTTCAGAGTCCCGCGACTGTAGATTGTAGGGAGGGCAAGCAACCATTGAGAAGGTAATCACTCTTGGTTTAACCTGCCTGGATCTGGATAGCAGTTTTGGGTGGTAGTCCTGAAGTTTGTGACCAGTGAGTCAGCTTGTGGGGGCTATAGAGACAGTGCCTTTCTAATAGCTCCAGCAACTGCAAAAACCCCAGCGATTTGGGACAAAGCTCTCCCCTTTGGAAGCAGAGTTCTTCTGTGGCAAAGAGCTCAAAAGTCAAGTAATTGGCTGCCAATATGAGCAAGCAACGGAAGCACAAACAGACCATAGAATCCTTTTTTGGGGACAAAAAGGATCAAGGTGTGGAGCTGGAGGAAGACATCAAAGTCAGAACTTCTGCACCAAAAGTTTCCAAGAAAAATATGAATTGGTTACAGGCCATGGAGGAGCTCAAGAAGGATTTTGAAAATCAAGTCGCAGAAGTGGAGGAAAAATTGGGAAGAGAAATGAGAATGATGCAAGAAAATCATGAAAAGAGAGTCAACAACCTGACTGAAGAAAATAACACCTTAAAAAATAGATTAACTCAAATGGCAAAAGAGACCCAAAAAGCCAATGAGGAGAAGAATGCCTTAAAAAACTGAATTTGCCAGATGGAAAAAGAATTTCAAATGCTCACTGAATAGAATAATTCCTTCAGAATTAGATTGGAGCAAATGGAAGCTAATGACATTATGAGAAATCAAGATACTATTAAACAGATCCAAACAAATGAAAAAATAGAAGGCATTGTGAAATATCTCTTTGGAAAAACCACTGACCTGGAAAATAGATCCAAGAGAGATAATTTAAAATTATTGTTGTACCTGAAAGCCATGATCAAAAAAAGAACCTAGAAATCATCCTTCAAGAAATTTTTTTCTTTTTTTTTTGGAGGGCAATTAGCATTAAGCGACTTGCCCAAAGTCACACAGCTAGTAAGTGTGTCAAGTGTCTGAGGCCAGATTTGAACTCAGGTCCTCCTCACTCCAGGACCCACAGTGCTCTATTCACTATACCACCTACCTGCCCCCTTCAAAAAATTTTCAAGGAAAATTTCCTTGATATTATAGAACCAGAGGGCAAAATAGAAATTGAAAGAATTCGCTGATCACCTCTTGAAAAAGATCCCAGAAAGAAAACTCCTAGGAATATTATAGCCAGGTTCCAGAGTTCCCAGATAAAGGAGAAAATATTACAAGCAGCCAAGAAGAAACAATTTGAACACAATCAGGATAACACAGGATCTAGCAGCTTCTACATTAAAGAGATCGAAGGGCTTGGAATATGATATTCCAGAGGTCAAAGGAGCTAGGATTAAAACCAAGAATCACTACCCAGCAAAACTGAGTATCATGTTTCAGGGGAAAATGTGGTCATTCAATGGTGTAGAGGACTTTTAAGAATTCTTGATGAAAAAACCAGAGTTGAACAGAAAATGTGATATTCAAATGCAAGAAGCAAGACAAGCATGAGAAGGTAAACAGGGAAAAGAAATTATAAGGAACTTATCAAAGTTGAACTGTTTACATGCCTTCATGGAAAAACAACAATTGTAACTTATGAAACTTTTCTCAGTATGAGGATAGTTGAAGGGAATATAAATGTGTACATGTATGTATCTATAGATATATATGATATATGTATATGTCTATATAGGAGGGTATATGTGCATATGAATACATATGTGAGTATATATGTGTACAGTTATACATAGAGGGCACAGGATCAACTGAATAGGAAAGGATGATATTTAAAAGATGAAATTGAGAGGTGAGAGGGGAATATAGTGAGAGGAGATGGGGAGAGACAGAATGGGGTAAATTATCCCATATAGAAGAGGTAATGAAAGGGAAGAACAGGAAGGCAAAAGGGAATGGGTACTCTCATTGAACTTGGCTTAGGGAGATAATGACATACACACTAAATTGGGTATCTTGCCCTATAGGGGAGTAGAGGGGAAGATGATGTGAGGGGGGATGATGGAGGGAAGGGCAGGTTGGTGGGAGGGAAGTTACAAGTACACACTTGTGAAAAGGGACAGCGTCAAAGTAGGGAATAGAATAAGTGGGGGGTGGGATAGGATGGAGGTAAATATAGTCAGTCTTTCACAATATATCCACTATGGAAATGTTTCGTGTAATTACATACACAACCTGTATTGAATTGCTTATCTTCCCAGTAAGGGTGGGTGATGAGGGAGGAAGGGAAAGAATCTGGAATTCAAAGTTTTAAAATCAATTTTTTTAAATATCATTGTTATTATTATTATTATTATTTTTACATGCAACTGGGTAATAAGATATACAGGCACTGAGGTTTGGAGATCCATCTTGCCCTACAGGAAAGATGGAGGGGAATGTGGGAGGATATAGGAGAGAGCAGATTGGGGAGGGGGATCGCTATCTTGGGGTGGTGGGTAGGGAAAAGATGGGGAGAAAATTTGTAACTCAAAATCTTGTGGAAATGAATGATATAAACTAAAAGTAAACATAAAATTTAACTAAAAAAAAACAAAAGAAAGTTGCCAGGGAGCAAATTTATATTTATTGTCATGGGAAAAAATACCTCCTAATAATTAGGACTATCCAAAAGAGTAATGGGGTGTTTCAGTGTGAGTTATCTCTCATTAAATGAATTTAGTCAGATGTTGGATGACCACATTGGGGGGAATATTATGAAACGGATTCTTTCTGAATATGGTTTAGACTAGATGGTCAATAAAGTCATTTCCAACTCTCAAATTCTAAATTTCAGTGATTCAAGCAGAGATTTGACACTTCATTACTTTCAAGTCTAGAACCCTTTGTGCTTGTTTTACTTCATAAATTAAAAACAAAATAAACCAAGAGTGGCTTTTTGTTTTTGTTTTTAACTTTTTGGAGGGAGGAAGGCAGGGCAATTGGGGTTAAGTGACTTGCCCAAGTTCACATGGCTAGTAAGTGTTAAGTGACTGAGTTGAGATTTGAACTCAGGTCCTCCTGACTCCAGGACACCTAGCTGCCCCAAATCAGTTCTTTTTAAAAGCATTAATATAAAAGCCTCTTTTGTTGGAAAGTGATAAAATTCCAATTTTCTAGAGTGATAATTGTTCTTATTAAAATGAGAATTACACAATTCTACTCTCTCCAGTACTTTTGTGGATTAATTTCTTTATATGAAAGCCATATATTTTTCATAGACTCTTAGAATTGTAAAGGGTTTCAAGTATTATCTAGTCTAACCCATAACTATAGCAGAACTTTCCTTTGTGTTATCCCCCAACGAGTGATTCTATGACCTCAAGAGGTAAGGATTTATTTCTTGGTTCTTTACACTAGTACAAGCTACATCTTAGTAAAACAACAATTTTGCCCTATTATGTTTGATAAAAATCATTCAGCAGCATAACATTGATGATCAGTAGAAATATTTGCAACAGGAGAAACCATTTATTAGTCATTGGTAACATGAGCATGCCATTTGTCATTCTGTACATTTAAATAAAATAGATAAAACCTAAAAAGCGCTTCATTTGCTTTTAATAAAGCAACCAGATTTAGCAAACTGAATCAATAATAATGACTTACTAAATTACCTCCATGACAGTATTTGTTAAGCTCTCAAAGAAAAAAAAAAGATTGTTTATTTGTGCATGGCTGCCACTGTAAGGGCGCTCTGAAAATATCTGGACTTAATGTTTCTCAAAACTTTGACCAATTATGTCACACAAGTATTGGTATTTTGTTTTTGTTCTTAAATTAATATTTTAAAAGGTTTTAAGTATGTCTCCTTCCTACTGTCCTTCCCCATTGAAAATTAAAAAGAAAAAAAACACAGTGATTTTGACAATTTAATCTTCTCCTCTTCACTGAAGAAAACATTTTCAGTAGCTTGGAAGAGACAAATTGTGTTTGTCCTTTGCTCTTGAAGAGGACCATAACATCAGGGAGTTGGTGATATGACTTACAGTTGACTTGGATTTGAGTGAGGATGACTGTGCAAGGTCACCAGCCTCACTTTCTCCTCCAGAGTCATCTGGGTCCAGGGACCAGATGTTCATCAGGATGACTGGAGATGGCCCAGGATGCAATAGGAGAGCCAGGTCCTTTTAGACTGTGGTCTTTTCAGGTTCTCACTTTGAGTGAGACAATACCCATTTAGTGAATAGGCCTCTTTAAGTCAAGGGATGGCCCCTTTAATAATAAATAAACGAATCAATCAAACAAACAAACTGGGAGGGGAAGATCCTTAGGGTTCCGGGCCAAAAGAGAAACAGTTACTAGTTAGTATTTACCTTCACTCTGTGCTAGGAGGACAGGGACCTACTGTGCAATCTATGCTCCAGAATGAATTGGGTTTAAGGCTTGGTCTTTGAGAAAGAATCTAGCCAGTAAACCCAAAGGAAAAAAAAAAGGCAGTTTTTGGCCATCGAAATGTACCATCCACTGGGCAGAACACCCCCAGGTAAGGAGGGAGAGGAGAAGAGACAAATGCATCTGATTGAAGGAGGTTAGGAGGGAGGGAGTGAATGAGTGAGTGAGTGAAGGAGAGGCAGGAAGTTTAGACTACTTCTACCAGAAGCTTGATAGTTAATGAGAAGGGGAAAGAGAAGTGAAAAAAGATGGGGGGGGGGGAGGAGAGAGAGAGAGAGAGCTTGAATCAATATCAGAGTCAAGGGATGCTTTGAGTTTTTTGAGGAGAGGAGTGGTGGTTGGTATAACTAAATCTCAAAAGAAACAAGTGAGAGTGAGAACATGGGAACAGGTGCAACCTTTCAAGGAGAATAGGTCCATCTCATCCTTTGAGTCTATAGTGTAAAAGATAGTTGATATTATAGGTTTAGAATTGTGCAAGGTGGGTGTTAAGAGAGTTTATGTGAGGTAGTCACCCATCTTAGTAAATAAAGTCTGTCTTCTTAAAAAGAGAGTAGATGGGATTGAGATGGCAGTGTGAGGTGAGACGGGAATATCTGGAGTAGTCACGGTCAGGAATGTGACAGATTTAGAATGTTAGAATAATAGCATGTTTTGTGGTCTTTCCTGGGTGGTCTATCTGCAGCATTGCCATGGTGGGATGATGTTTTAGGAGGAAAATACATGGTGAGAGGATGGATACAAATGGCAACTTTTTCATTCTGGTCCTTTACTGGGTAAAGTCCCTCCTTGTATTTCACACACTTGATAAACATGGCAACATGTTGTAATGGAAAGAGTACAGTACTTAGGAAAGATCTGGATTCAAACTCTGACTCAACACATAGTAACTATGGTCACCTTAGGCAAGTATCCTTCTGGGCCTTCATTTCCTCATACGGAAATAGAGATAATAGTGCTTGTATTGCCTAATTTACAGTATTGCTATGAGGAAAGTAGATTTCTAAGCCTTATTTTCCTTTATTTGTTCCTGATCTACTTAATAGTTCAGTAACTGAGCCCAAATTTCTCCAAATTGTCCTCAAGAATATCCTGGGAATTTTTTTCAAATTCCATACTGAAATACAGACATAAGATTTTTATAAGTCCAATGACTTACCAGTCTAGAAATACCATTCAAAAGAAAGGAAATGAAGTTAGCCTGGTAGGACTTGGTATTAGTTAACCTATGTGTACGCCATTGATCATCATTTTCCTTTTTAAGTGATTGGAAATCTTTAATCCATTCTAAAATGTTGCCATGGGTTGCTTAGCATCAAGATCCCTAGTCTATTGTTTGCAGCAACTGGATCTCAAAATGCCTTGAGACCCTTAGGGGGTCCACAAGATCAAAACTGTTTTCAGCATAATATTAATACATTCTTTGCCTGTTAAAATACTCCTCCTTTTCCCAACTATGCATTTGTGTAAGACTGGATTTTATTTTTATACTTCAGTCAAAACATATTATAATACCACAGATTGAATGCAGAAGCAGGCATGAAAATCGATGATTTTTCTAAGCCAGGCATTAAAGAGATTAGAAAAATACGTAAAACAGTGCCTTTCTTCTCACTATTTTTTTTGTTTTGGAAAGTATAGTTATTTTTCATTTAAAAAATATTTTATATATGTAAACATATAATGGGTTTATGGTTATTTTTAATGAATTGATAAACATTTTTAAATTATCAGTTTTAATTTATAATGATGATAAACATAGATAGATATTAAACCATGTAACAAAAGATCTCTGGGATCCTCATTACTGATGATCCTCTCAGGAGGGGGTCCTAAAACTAAAAAGTCTGAGAACTGTTGGTTTGGGAAACTCAATTTTTTTCCCTTCCTAAAAATCAGGACATTTATCAACCTCCAGACTTCTGGAACCTTTCTAATTCTCTGTGATACTTCCAAGATTATTCAATAGAAGTTCATCATACTGATATATAAATTTTCATGGTCAGGAAGTATGAAATTATTTCAAGTTGTTAGGTGCTATCTTAACTATTTTTAAAACTTCATTTACTCCCTATTACCTTGAAAATCAAAGATCAGTTCTTTATTCGGCATTTAAAACCTTTTACAACTTGATTTCTTCTTATTTCTCCTGTATAATTAAATATGATTCCCCTGTGTTCTTTCTGTTATCCAACCATGCTGGCCTTTTTGCCATTCTTTACATACAGCACTCCATCTTTCATCTCTGTTCTTTGTGTAGACTCTCCTGCGTCCCTAGAATGCTCTCCCTCCTCATATTGACCTTTAGGTATTCTTGGTTTGTTTCAAGACTCAAATCAAGTGCCACCTTCTATGCCCTTTTATTCTATAGGAGGTCTTCTTCCCTTCCCTTCCTTTATGCCCCTCTCTCCCCTACCCCCAGCAGCTAGTGGCTTCTTATCCAAAGTTACCTTTTATCTGCCTTGTATTATCTCTTTTCTGAATCTCTCTCTCTCTTTCTCTCTCTCTCTCTCTCTCTCTCTCTCTCTCTCTCTCTCTCTCTCTCTCTCTCTCTCTCTC
>NW_027187345.1:5095263-5194445 GCF_028583685.1 Petaurus breviceps papuanus
CTCTCTCTCTCTCTCTCTCTCTCTCTCTCTCTCTCTCTCTCTCTCTCCATATATATATATTAGAATTAAATTAGAATGAAAATTTCTTGAAAACAAGGAATGTTTCATCATTCTTTGTATCTCTGAATACTTAATATAGTACCTGTCATATAGTTAGTTTTTAATAAATGCTCTTTGATTGATTGACTCCTCAGCTATTTTTGGTTCCAATTCCCTCTTGTCCATATTTGTTCCACCTGCCCTAGGCTGAAGATCATTCTTCTTGAATGAAAAGATGAAAGTAAAAATAGAAGTTCCTGATTTCCACATTTCCTCTGTATATTATTGATTAACATTATGCCATTTGCTCCAAGTAGCAGACCTTTTCTTTTTCCTTGTTACCCCAAACATAGAATTAAATATTCTTCTTCCTTTTTTTAGTTTTGGTATTTTTTCTCAGTTTTCCAAGTGTTTTTTAAAGACCCATGACGATTTTTAAAAATATTCTCTCCTTATTGCATGCCTCTTCTTTCATCATTATCCTATTCTTTTCTTTGGTTATCATGAATCCAAGGTTTGGTGACTTTGATTTCACCAATCAGTTCTTTGGTTAAAATGCTACATGTTGATGCCCTCACTCCATTTACCACCTAAGAGATGAAATTGTTAGCAAGTTCATCTTCACAATTTAATCTCTTTTCCCAAGTTGTTAGACATTGACTAATCTTAAAACATTACAAATATATATGTTAGCATTCTCAGTTAAAATGTCACCTCCTACCTGAGGCCTTTTTTTGATCTACCCTCCAAATGCTAGTGCTTATCCTGCCAAACTTACCTTGTCTATATTTTATATGCATTTTTCAGTATATATGTTTCCTTTTGTAGAATACATGCTTCTTAAGGGCAGAGATTGTTCCATTTTTTGTCTTATTAGCCCTAGTACTTAGTACATAGTAGGTGCCTAATATAAATATTTATTCATTGATTTTGGAAGAGAAGTTGTATCAACAGGAACTAGGAATTATTTTAGGTTAAATATGAAGGGGGACTGACATGGAGGGTTGTTGACTGTGATCAAAGGCCCTAAGTTTACATCTCTGAAGATTTTTAAGAATAGATTATAAAGCTATCTCTTATTTTAAATGATTTAGGTGCATTTCTACCTAAAAAGAGAAGAATAGAATTGATCACCATCATAGTTCCATATTATTCTTGTGATTAGGAAGTTTGTTTTCTTATCCTGTGTTATCTTTAAGTTAGTCAATAGACTCTAGAGAATATTTTTATGAGTATTGTATCCTAGATTATCATTAGTTTTGAAAATCAGTTCACATTGATTATGATGATTCATGGAAGCAGACTTATTTTATTTTTAGATTTGTCGTTTTCCCATGTTTAAGAAGAAAAAACCCCAAAGAGTACAATTACAATTGCTCATTTGGTGAATAAACCAGTAAAAGAGCTCTTGGAACAATCAGATTTGAGAGACTAGGAAGGACAGAAACAGCTGAGCCATATGACTTGGCTGGGATATATAATTATTAGGATATGAAACGAAGGATTTCTATGATAGTCCTTTCCCCTCAGCCATACAAGAATAAAAAGAAATGATGGACGTGGGGAGGAAATTCAGTAAACTTGGGTTAATTTTCAAGTAATAAAAATGACCAGAATTTAAAAATTCCTCAACCCTATTTTCTATTTTGTCTTATTATATGTAACAATCTTTAAAATCATTAATGCAAACTTTCACTATAGGCAGTGAGCAATACATATCCTGGCCAGATCTATTTGTTTTATGAAAAAAGACACATAGGAAACTTTGTGGTATTAGAAAACTGGCAATAAAGTAGATGTCCTTTAACAGAGACAATATGGTATAGTGGATAGAGTGCTGGACTTGGAACCAGGAAGATTTGTATTCAAATTCTTTCACTGATGCTTATTAGCTGCGTGCGTAGCCATGGACACATCCCATAACCTCTCACAGCCCCAGTTTCCACATCTGTGAAAAATGAAGGGTCTGGATTTGATAATCTCTTCCATCTTTGAATCTATGATCCTATGAATGGAGAATACCTAAATAAATTATGACAAATGAATATAATGGGACATTTTTGTGCCATAATAAATTACAAATTTGGGGAATTTCAGAGAAAGGAGGGAAGAGTTGTATGAAATCATGACAAATAGAGATAGTAATGCCAAGAGAACAATGTAAGTAATGACTCCAATAATGTAAATGCAAACAACTAAGGCAGCTGAGCTCATATTAATTGCAATGAACAATCTTTGAAGAAGAAACATACATTCCTCTTCTTGGTAGAGAGGTATAAGACTGCATCTATGGAATGTTTTCATGTGATTGAAGCCTAAGTCCTCCTTGCTTTGCTAATGGGTTTGTTTTACTATTTTTGTTTGTTATATGGAAATAGTCAATAAAATGGAAGGTGAAGAGTACATATTTAGAAATAAATATGATAGTTTATGGGAGAAATGGCACCAATTTTAAATGAAGAGGGGGAAAAATCTTCTTAGTATAATCCTTCCAGTCATCGAAGTTCTCAATATCAGATTCCTATTCAACTCTTCACTCTTTCTCAACACCCTGAGTCAATCAGTTGCCAAGCCTTGCCAATTCTGCCTCCACAGCTCTTCTTTGCAGTCATACCACAACTACTCTAGTTCAGACAATGATCACCTCTTGCCTGAACTATTGCAGTAGTCTCCTGATTGGTCTCCCTGCCTCTGGTCTTCCCTTCCACCCCTCACCTTCTCCCAAACCGGCCCCAGTCCATTCTGCATACATTTGCAAATTGATACTCCTACCACACAAGCCAGTTCTACCATTTCACTTTTCTGTTTAAGAAGTTTTAGTGGTTCCTTATTCCCCCTAGGATAAAATACAACTCTGTTTGACATTTAAACTACTACTTTTGGCATTTAAAACCCTTTACAATCTGTTTCCAGACTGTTTTTCTAGACATTTCATTTATTTCCCCTCATTCACTTTGCTGTAGCCAAACTGACCTACTTCATGCTCTCTGGACCCAGCATTCTGTTTCTCCTATCTATTTCTGCACCTTTAGACAAGTTATCCCTGCCCCCAGTCCCTATAACTAGAATTTTCTCCCTCTTGGAAACCCTAACTTCTTTCAAGGCCCAGCTCAGGTGCCACAGATTATAGAGATCTTTCATGACTTGATCCTCAGCCCTGCCCCCCCCAAATTGTTAGTTCTCTTCAACTTGAAACTCTTTTATAATTACTTTGTATATAGTTACTGGGGTAAAATATAGCCTTCTCATTATTGTGTTCTTCTATACCCAGGGCCTTGCCTTGAACACTGAATTGAATAGCCAGTATTGGGTGGATCAACCTTATTTATGCCCATCACAGAGTTCTGGAGGCACCTAGTCCAAGTAGATCCTTCAAGGATAAATTTCGTACAAATGAGTAAAAGGCTTCATTTTTTTTAAAAAATCAATAAACAGCACAATGGGAATTTTATATTCTCTACAACTGATTCCCCTGAGGGCAGTGCTTTTGACTTTCAAGGCTTTGATACTTTAACTCAGCTGCTTTCCTCCCTCAGGACTTCTCTGAATTCCTGGGGCCTTTTCATCCTGGAACATCCCTTCACAATGCTGGCCCCATTTTTCCATCAATGAATTCCTTCTGGGGCCGTAATTTTGAAGATGGACCCAGGTTAGAATGTTTCATTTCCCCCTCAGATGTGCTTCTGACTTTCTGGACTTTGCTACTATGCTCCCACCTGGGCATCC
This sequence comes from Petaurus breviceps papuanus, assembly GCF_028583685.1. NCBI lineage: Eukaryota > Metazoa > Chordata > Mammalia > Diprotodontia > Petauridae > Petaurus > Petaurus breviceps. Next base: position 5,099,029 of record NW_027187345.1, read on the forward strand.
ATCCCCCAGCCTTTTCAGCTCCATTTTATGTGTGATCTTCCCATTAGAATGTAAGCTTCTTGAAGGCAGGGAATATTTTGTTTGCCTATATTTGTATCCCCAGAATTTAGCACAGTACCTACTACATAGTAAACACTTCATAAATGCTTGTTACTTACCTACCTCTTAGTCTAACTAAAGATAGAATCTCCCCCTTAAAAAAGTCATCGGCAAACACTTTATCTTCTTGCCAAGCAGAGACACACAGCCAAGACAATACCATTTTAGGGTACTATGAAACCATTAGAGAGGAGGACGAGAAAAGAAGAGAATTAAAAATCCACAGAAAAAAGGCCAAAAGTGAATGAACAGAGTTTGACTTTAAATTCACTAAGGTATATAATTTGGAGAGAATATTTATAATGAAACCAGAAATAAAACAACAAACTCAGATTGAAAGAGCTCTGCCACTGTTTTCCAATGGTCTCTTTTCACTAGCAACAATAGTAGAACATTTTGACTCTTCCCCTATAGCACACAATGTACTACTTAAGGAAGTAGCCATAGTCCCTAAGAAGATAGACCACCAAATATTTTAAAAAGAGATCTATCCTAAGGATGATATTATATAAAAGGCACTGAAGGATTGATATTTAAGAGTTTTCCCCAAAATGGAAAAGGTTATGAATGTTGTTTTTACCAAAACAAAAAGGAAAAGAGAGCATAATCAAATACTATGTTCCTTTTTCATAATCTATGCAGATACTTTAGGCAAACTTCAATCAAAGATGTATTAGAGGGTAACAGGAAAACTTTTGCAGACTTCTTTACCATTTGTTTGTAGTCTATAATTTGTTGAAATAGATCTCACTTCTAATAAGCAACAGACCTGGGATCCAAACCAAGGTCAATTAACTCCCAATTCATTGCTTTCTCCACTATACTTGTAAAGCCAAGCACAAGCAGCTTTCCAGAGGACTGTTGCTGTGAACAGCTTTCAAGATTCTGATTACATAGTATAGTGAACTCTCTATTTATTCCATAACAAATCAGAGCAAAACATTGACAGAAAAATCAAAATACAGCATTCACAATGACTTTTCACTAAAATGCCCACATAGTTTTCACCAAAGTGGTCACAATAGTTTTCAACAAAGTACAATCATTTAGTCTATCACAAAGTCCTTAATTCAATCACAAAGTACAAAAGTCAAAGTTCTCCACCCATAGGTCATAGTAAATAATAATCTCAGTCAGTACACAGTATCCACGTAAAGTCTTCTTTCAGGTTGACTTGAGGCTGGCTCTCAGCTTCCATGGTTCCTCTTCCATGGTCCCAGCTACAACTGTCACCTGGGTTCAAAGGCAGGCAGCTCCCAGTTCCTTGTCTAGCTCCTTGTCCAGTTCTTCATCCACTTCCCATTCCATATTGAAGTTCACAATGTCCAGTCCAATTCAAGTCCTTTACAATTCTTATTTCTGGGAAGACAAACCTTGACAGAGCCACAATAATATTCATACACATTTCCGGCACCCTCATCAATTCACTATCTGCCTGTGAAATCAACTCAGACCCACCAACAAGGTCTGAGAACTCAACACAAATCATCAACATAGAAATCAACACAGACCCCCAAACAAGGTCCAAGAGGTCAGCACAAATCATCAGTAAAGTCCCAGAACCTCCAAAACCCCCTTCCAGGACTTTGGTAAACATACAGCCAGAAAATCCTCTTTCAGGGCTTCCAGTAAGGTCTCAGGGCTTCTGTACAAAGTATCACAAACAAACATCAACACAGAGCAGACAAAGAGAGTGCTGAGATACCACAAGTTTTCTCCTTCTTGACTCTGCCACCACAAGAGTCTTCTTCTCAGTTTTTTTTTCCCTAGCCCTAGGGCTCTCCTTATACAGTCATTAGCTCCGTCCCAGGAGTTCACAAGTTCTAGGGTTCACAAGTTGTGGGGTTCACATGTTCTGTTTCTTAACAGACTTGATACAAGGCTCAAAAGAAACTTGAACTGGTGTAAACTACTTCTGTACTTGCCATTACAATACTATAGGATTGAAGTTTATCTTGACCTTTGCTCTGATAAGTCAATGATCTAATCACATAAATAGAGCTAGTATTGAAGTAGCTACTATATCTTATCATTTTCTGTCAGTTAAAATAAAGTTAATTTCATTTTTGTTATGTTTTGTGGTGTGTGCCACCTCCATGGTCTTCCAACTCTGTTTTTTAAAGAAATTATTCAGGATATTCAGGTGTGAGGCTTCTAAGTAGTCTATAAATAATCTGTTGGCCTCCTTCATTTGTTAATCCCAAATCATATTTCTGAATATAGTTTTCATTCTCTTCCCTTATGCCTACATTCACATTGAAATCTCCTTGTATCAAAGCATGTGCTGACTTAAATAGAGGATCTTACCAATCCTTTATACAATTTCTCTACTTCTCCATATATTGGCACCTCACAGTTTAACTCTGGTGGACTGTTTGCTTATGTTCTATAAGGCAAGATGAGAAATGACACTTTTTAATTTTAATTTTAATGTTACTTAGTCCTTTGGGAACAAGCTGAAACCAACTCCAACAATTTCTCTATTAAACTCAGGGATGAAAAACCTAAAAGCCATCCTTCCCTTTAACTGCAGCATCTTTGTCTTCTGTTTTCACTTATTGTCATACAACACATATTTGTATTTAGCTTATTCTGACTCCTTTAGACATAAGGAAAGGCAGCTGTCATATAAGTTAAAATCCAGTAAAGGAGTTTAGAGAATTACTTAGAATGTCACTAGTCAAAGGTGCTAGAAGTCTGAGTTGCCCTTAATAGTGTCTAGCCTTTTTTTCTTTCTTTTGATAAGGAGGATTTTTCCCCCCTTTTTTGTGCACAGTAAATATTCCTGACTTCACATCAAAGAGTAATTAATAAAATGTCAATATATCATAATTGCCTACAATTATCTTGGCTCTGGCTCTGCCTCTTGTGAAATTCACTTTTTCCATTTCTTTCCTTTTCTCCCTATAACTACTGATTCAGATATATGGTTTGTAGATCACTGCAGTTTTAATACTTGAAAAGCTGAAGTGAGTGTAAATCAAATATACTCTCACTCGTCCGCAGAGTTAGATTTTACTGTCTGTTTCTTTCTTCCTCTTCCATCTCACTCTTCTATTGTGGGAAAGTCCCCATGCAGGAGCTGATAGAAAATGCAGTATGGGAAGGACTCTGACAGCATGCCTTAAGGAAAAAGGGAAGGTGGAGGTGGAGCCAAGATGATAGAGTAGCAGGTAGAATTGTAGCTTAGCTCTACTGTAAGTTCTCCACCCAGATCTAGAAAATACAACAAACAGTCCTGATCAGGAAATTCAAGAAAAAAAAACCGCATCATTTTTTCCAGCTCACATTAGCAAAAAGAGGCAAAAAGAGAATTCTGTGGACACTAGGGACAGGGTCTAGATATGAATGGCATGAAGAATATTCTGGCAGGGGAGAGACAGTGCCCAGGAAAAGAACAGACTCCAGGTCTAGGAGAGAAGGGACTGACATTGCTCAAGGTATAGAAATAGGTGCAAAACTAGCAAGTGTGTCATTTACTACCCAGTTCAAAATCACACATCCTTAGTGGACTAAGGAAGAGTCCTGTATCTGGAAGTTATGTTCCACAAAAAGTATCAGTCATAGGCCATAGCCTATTGGTTGAGCTGGAAACAAATTCAGAAGCAAGCAGCAGTTATGTAACTGACCCCAGGATCAGAAGAGAGTCTTAAGTTCTACACATTAGTCTGAAGCCTCTAGCAAACTAACCAAGACAGAAATACTGTACCAAAAGAGAGCCAGCAGCTCTGTCCCTGTGAACAAACAGAGCTTTCTAGATGGCTAATAATAGCAGAGTCTGGCAGTGGTCACTTGGAATTCTGACTAGGGTAAGTTTATAGGTGTGTTGCTCAAACCCAAACCTAGGCCAGGAATTCACACATGCACATACACTTACAGTTAGGTACAAAAATGCATTTTATTCAACAGTGGAAAGTGGAAAAAAGAGAAGAAGGAATAAGGATAGATTAGAGGAGGAATTGATCCTAAGTAAAACAAACTCTTAACTAAAGAGGCATAAAAAAATTATAGCAGATCTTTTTTGTTGTGGCAAAGAATTGAAAACTGAGGTGATATCCTTCAAATGGGGAATGGATAAACAAATAAGACTATACTGTAAGAAATAATGAAGTAGGAGCGGCTAGGTAGCGCAGTGAGTAGAGCACCGGCCCTGAAGTCAGGAGGACCTGAGTTCGGATCTGGACTCAGACACTTAACACACACACACACACACACACACACACACACACACACAAAACTAGCCTGTGACCTTGGGCAAGTTACTTAACCCCAATTGCCCTAAAAAAGCAAAAAAAAAAAAAAAGAAGAAATAATGAGGTAAATTATTTCAGAGAAACCCAGGGAAGCCTGTATGAACTGATGCAGAATAAAGCAAACAGAATCAGATGATGATATTGTAACAATAACATTATAAAGACAAATATCTGTGAAAGACTTGGGAATTCTTATTAAGACAATGATCACCTAAGATTCCAGAAACCTCATGATGAATCATTCTACTCACCTTCTATGATGGTGATGGACTCAGAGTGCAGATTGAAGCACATATTTTTGGACACAAAGAAGGAATTTATTTGGTTTGACAGTTCATATGTGTAACGGTGGTTTTGTTTTTCTTTCTCATGGGGGTGGGGAGAGAGGTTGGAGAGAGATAAGATGAGTTTTCATGGAAAAAAAACTGAATTTTGAAAGAAAAAGCAGAGAAGTGAGAGAAGCAAGACTCTTTTTGACTCTCCCAGTCTGATCATTAAGCTGGATTCATCCTGGTTTGTGTTCAATAGCCCATTGTACCATGGTATCATCTCCTAATTGCCTGGTATTTCTGTGGACTAGCTCAATCCCATGTGCTATCATAACTCTCCATCCTGCCATGCTAGTTGTATCTTTACTGCATCTGGAGGTCCAAATGGGGCTTTAAATTACAACTATATGCCTTTAAATATATCCTTAGTCATAAAGGGAATTTGCAGGCTTCCAGAGCAGTTTCTATATTAGAAAGCCCCCTCTGTCTTGATCCAACCCTCTCCTATAGTAGATTCAAAACACAAGATTGTGAAGTAAAATTCTCTGGCTTATAACAAGAATGTCACTATGAGTGTTTCAGTTCTTTCAACCATGTATCAAAATGTTGGTCACTGAATGGAGGTTATATGGTAATTTTTGGCATTTGTAATGTTTATAAATGATCTAAAAATGAATGATTCTTAGCATCCTCTGCTCTGTTTTCTATCATTATCACCATCCCTGCTGAAGTAGAATGTCTCTACACACGACTGAGAGCCACTTAATAGTTGTTGTGGTGGTGGTGGTGTGTGCCTGTCTGTCTCTGTGTGTGTGTATGTGTGTTTATTTATCAGTGGTGCGCCATGGATGTACAAATGCCCCCAAACCCCATGACTCTCTTATTACAGAATTTGCTCATTTCTATATCCTATTCCTTGGCTAACAATGCACATGTTGTTTCCCTTTCTTTAATTTTTGTGAGTGTATAATTTTAAAAAAGGACCAAATATGCAGTTTCAATGGAAGATTTACTAATCTCCCACTTAATAGCCACTTAATCTCCCATTTTATAGTGATTTGTTTCTTTCTACAATATTAACTGCCAATCACTGCGTCATTGATGAAATCCATCCTGCTCAGCTTTAGCCTGATGATTTCAACAGAAAGATCACTGGTCTGAAATTCAAAGGAATTCCAGGGATACTGGTACTGGTCCTCATTTATTAATTACCTGTGTGACCTTAAGCCAGTGATTTCCCTACTCTGAGACTCATTTTTCTTTATTTGTAAAGTAAGGGCCTTGGATTAGATGATCAAGTCTCTTCTTCTGGCTCAATGATTCTAGGAAATGTGATTCAATATAAATATAGAGTCTCAACTAAAAACAGATTTTTTTCAGTCATTATATACCAGCATCTAGACATATCCCTTAATGCATATTATACACATCACAGACTGTGTATTTACAAATGCATTGTGTATTTCAGACTTGAGAATAAACTGAGGCTGAATTGAAGGCAAATGCATATCCTTGCAAGTTCTTTCCCTTTATTTAATTACAAAATGTCATTACTATCTTCACACAATTCTCATTATTTAATGACTCTTTCTTTGCTGCTCATAAACATATATGTGTATCTATCTTCCCCTCAAAAAACAAACAAAAGCAAAACAACAACAAAAATTGTACTTGATCCTACCATCTCTACTAAATATCTTTATATGTCTCATCTCCTTAAAGGTAGAATTCATTGAGAAAACTATCTGCAATTGGTTCTTCTGTTTCCTATAAGTTCAATTATTATTTCTATGCTGATGATTCCCAGATCCATATATCTAAACCTAAACTTTCTTCTGAGTTACTTTCTCAAATCACCAATTATGTCTTGGACACTTCAAATTGGATGTCTTTTAGGTATCTTAAACCCAACATGTCCAAAGCTGAATTCATTATTTTTCACTCAAAGCTCTCCCCTCTTCCTACTCCCTTATTTTTTTGTAAATAATATTTTATTTTTTCCAATTATAAACAATGTTTTCAACATGTATTTTAATAATATTTTTAGTTCTAATTTTTCTCCCTCCCGAGATGACAAGCAATCTGATATAGGTTATAAATGTGCAATCATGGAAACATACTTACAAATTAGTCATGTTATGAAAGAAGAAACAGAACAAAAAGGAAAAGCCATAAAACAAAAACAAAACAAAAATAGTGAAAATAAGGTCCTTTGATTTGCATTGAGACTCCATAATTCTTTCTCTGGATGTGGATAGCATTTTCCATTGTGAGTCTTTTGGAATTGTCTGGGATCATTGTATTGCGGAGAAGAGCCAAGTTAATCATAGTTGATCATTGCACTGCATTACTGGTGCTGAGTACAATGTTCTCCTGGTTCTATTCACTTCACTCAGCATCAATTCATGTAAGTCCAACTGCTCATCATTTCTTATAGTACAATAATATTCCATTACATTCATACACCACAACTTGTTTAGCCATTCCTTAATTGATGGGCATCCCCTTAATGTCCAATTCTTTGCTACCACAAAAAGAGCTGCTGTAAAATTTTTGTACATGTAGGTCCTTTTTCACTTTTTTGTGATCTCTTTGGGATATAGACCTAGTAATGGTATTTCTGGATCAAAGGATATGTACAATTTGATCTCCCTTTTGGCATAATTCCAAATTACTCTCCAGAATGGTTGGATCAGTTCACAACTCCACCAACAATGCATCAGTGTTTCAATTTTTCCACATCTTTTCCAACATATATCATTTTCCTTTTCTGTAATATTAGCCAATCTGATAGGTATAAGATGGTACCTAAGAGTTGTTTTAATTTTCATTTCTCTAATCAATAGTGATTTAGAGCATTCTTTCATATGATTATAGATAGCTTTAATTTTTTCATCTGGAAAATGCCTAATTGACCATTTGACCATTTACCCTTTGACCATTAACCAAACTGACCATTTATCAATTGGAGAATGACTTGTATTCTTTTTTTTTTTAAAGCAATTGGGGTTATGTAACTTGCTCAAGGTTACACGGCCAGTTATTGCTGGGTGTGGTGCTGAGTATCTGAGCCCGGATTTGATCCAGGTCATCCCGACACTGGAGCCGGTGCTCTTACTTGCTGAGCCACCTGGCCGCCCCTAAGTAATTTACACGGCCAGGTGTTTCTGGGTGGGTGCTAAGTGTCTGAGCCCGGGATTCGATCTCCAGGTCTTCTCAACACTGAAACTGGTGCTCTTACTCACTGTGCTACCTGGCCGCCCCAATGACTTGTATTCTTATAAATTTGACTCAATTCTCTATATATTTGAGAAATTAGGCCTTTATTAGAGACATTGGCTATAAATTGTTTCCCAGCTTTTTGCTCCCCTTCTAATCTTGGCTGCATTAGTTTTGTTGTACAAAACTATTTTGATTTAATGTAATCAAAATTATCCATTTTGTATTTCATAATGTTCTCTATCTCTTGTTTGGCATAAACTCTTCCCTTCTCAATAAGTCTTATAAGCAAACTATTCCGTGCTCTTCTAATTTTCTTATGGTATCATACTTTATGTTCAAATCATGCATCCATTTTGACCTTATCTTGGTATAGTGTAAGATGTTGGTCTATGTCTAGTTTCTACCATACTGTTTTCCAGTTTTTCTAGTAGATTTTTGTCTAATAATGAGTTCTAATACCAGGAACTGGAGTCTTTGGGTTTATCAAACAGTAGATTACTATAGTTGTTTACTACTGTGTCTTGTGTATCTAATCTATTTCACTGATCCACCACTCTGTTTCTTAGTACAAAAGAGTTCTGATGATTTCTGTATGGATAGGCCACATTTCTTTGCACTTTTTTTCCCCATTAATTCCCTTGATATTCTTGACTTTTTGTTCTTCCAGGTGAATTTTGTTATTATTTTTTCTATCTCTATAAGATAATTTTTGATAGTTTGATTTGTATGGCACTGAATAAGTAAGTTAATTTAGATAGGAATTGTCATTTTTATTATATTAACTCAGCCTACTCATGAGCAGTTGATATTTTTCTAATTGTTCAGATCTGACTTTTGGTGTGTTTTCTCATTGTCATTCTCTTGGATGAGGTTATTGATTGTTTCTATGATTTGTTGTTTGACCTACTTATTCTTTAGGATTTGATTATTTAGTTTCCAAATAATTTTTAATCTGTCTTTCTATGGCCCTTTATTACATGTAATTTTTATTGCATCATGATCTGAAAAGGATGCATTTAATATTTTTGCCTTTCTGCATTGGATTGTGAAGTTTTTATGTCTTAATACATGCTCAGTTTTTGCATAGGTACCATGTACCACTGAGAAAAGAGTATATTCATTTCTATCCCCATTCAGTTTTCTCCAGAGGTCAACCATATCTAACTTTGCTAAAATTCTGTTTATCTCTTTAACTTCTTTCTTATTTATTTTGGGGTTAGATTTATCTAGTTCTGAGAGGGGTTGTTTGAGGTCTCCCACTAGTATAATTTTGCTGTCTATTTCCTCCTGTAACCCCCTTAAGTATTCTTTTAAGAATTTGGATGCTATATCACTTGGTGCATATATGTTTAGTAATAATAATTACTTCATTATCTATGGTACCTTTCAGCAGGATGTAGTTTCCTTCCTTATCTCTTTTAATTAGATCTATTTTTGCTTTTTCTTTGTCTGAGATCAAAATTGCTACTCATTCTTTTTTTTTACTCTAACCGAAGCATAATATATTCTGCTCCAGCCTCAATATGTGTCTCTCTGCTTCGCATGTGTTTCTTGTAAATAATATATTATAGGATTCTGGTTTTTAACCCACTCTGCTGTTAACTTCTGTTTTATGGGAGAGTTCATTTTATTCACATTCACAGTTATGATTACTAACTGTGTATTTACCTCCATCTCATCTCTCTCATATTTATATTTTTCCCATTCTCTCCTTTCATCCTATCCCTCATCACCAGTGTTTTGCTTTTGACCACAACCTCCCTAAATATGTCCTCCCTTCTATCCATTACAACCCTCTTTTATTTTTCCCTTCCCATCCTCCTTCTCCATAGGATAAGATAGATTTCTTTACCCAAATGAATGTGTATGTTATTCCCTCTTTGAGCCAAATTCAATGACAGTAAATTTTAAACAGTTTGCCCCCTAATTTCTTCCCTCTACGGTAATAGACCTTTCATGCCTCTTCACGTGATATAATTTACCCCATTCTGCCTCTCCCTTCCCTCTTCTAATAAAATCCTTTTTTTGTCCCTTAGTCATTTTTTATTACCACACCAAAATTAGCTTATATTCAAACCCTCTGTCTGCCCTAATAGAGATATAGTTCTTAAAAGTTAGAATTATCACCTTCCCATGTAAGGATGTAAACTAATTATCTTTATTGAATACTAGGTTATTATTGTTTTTTCTTTCCTGTTTACCTTTTCATGCTTCTCTTGAATCTTGTATTTGAAGATTTAATTTTTTTGTTGAGCTCTGGTTTTTTCATCAAAATTGATTGAAAGTCTCCTATTTCATTGGAGGTCCATATTTTCCTTTGAAAGATTATGCTCAGTTTTGATGAGTAGTTGATTCTTGGTTATAATCCAAGCTCCTGTGCCTTCCCGAATATCATACTCCAAGGCCTCTGATCCTGTAAAGTAGAAATTGTAATCCTGACTGTGACTCCTTTATAATTGTTTCTTCCTGGCAGCTTGCAATATTTTCTCCTTGAACTGATGATTTTCGAATTTAGCTATGAAACTCCTTGGAGTTTTCATTTTGGGATCTCTTTCAGGAGGTTATCACTTGATTTTTTCAATGCCTATTTTAAGCTTTGATTCTAGGATATCAGGGTAGTTTTTCTTGACAATTTCTTGAAAGATGCTATCCAGATCTTTTTTTTTTTTAATCGGGGTTTTTAAGTAGTCCAATAATGCTTAAATTATTGCTCCTGGATCTATTTTCCAGGTAAATTGTTTTTTTCCCAATTTGATATTTTACATTTTCTTCTATTTCTTCTTTCTTTTGATTTTGTTGGACTGATTCTTGATGTCTCATAGAGTCATTAGCTTCCACTTGCCCAATCTTAATTTTTAAGGAATTGTTTTCTTAGTTAACTTTTGTACCCCCTATTCCATTTGACCAATTCTACTTTTAAAGAAGTTCTTTCTTCAGTGGATATCTTATCCCCAATTTGGTCAATTCTACTTTTTAAGGAGTTGTTTCATTCAGTCAATTTTTGTGCTTCCTTTTGTAAGATGTTGACTCTTTTTTCATAATTCTCTTGCATAGCTCTCATTTATTTTCCCAAGTTTTCTTCCACTTCTCTTACTTGATTTTTAAAGTTTATTCTGAGCTCTTCTAAGAGGACTTTTTTGGCTTGAGATCAGTTCACATTCGCCTTTGAGGTCTTGCTATAGACATTTTGACATTGTTGTCCTTCTCTGAGTTTGCATTTTGATATTCCCTATTGCCATAATAGCTTTCAATGACCTCTTTTTTGTTTTTTGCTCATTTTTAAGAGTTGAGTTCTGCTCCTGGGCTACAGAGGGCACAGTCCTAAGCTTCTTGCACTGGGGGCCAGGGGTTCAATCACTGGCTTTCTGTGCTGGGACTTCTGAGACTGGTGGCTTGCCCACTGTGCTATGGTGCCATAGCCTGGTTGCAACTGTTGTGCACTGAATTCTAGGGCTGACAATTTGCCTTTTGCACTACAGCTGGAAGCTTTATAACTGGTCTGTTGTGCACTGACCTGCTGAGTCCAGACCATCGGGCCTTGGTTGCTGATCTGTGCTGTGGCTAAGAGCCCCTCATTGGCTTGCCTCTGCTGGTTGTACTCTTCCTTTACCAAAGTGAGATAGATCTTTCCTGAAGTCCTTCTAAGTTACATTGAATTGGAAAATTGTTTCGGTTGGTCTTTTTGTGGATTCTGTCATTCCAGAATTCTTTGAGAGTCTCGATTTAATGTTTATGAGGGAAAGTATGAAGAACTCAGGCAACTTCCTGGCTTCTCTGTCATCTTGGCTCTGTCCCCACTTCTCCTTTATTGCTGGTGGGACCACCTCCATCCTCCTAGTCACTCAGGCTTACACAACCTTGGTGTCATCCTCAGCTCCTTTCTTGCACTCTATATATATATTCAGGCTGTTGCCAAATCTTGTTTCTATCTTCACATCTTTTATACATGTCCATTTCTTTCTATTCACATAGCTGCCACCCTGGTGCAAGATTTTATCACCTCATGCCTGAACTATTGCAATAGCTTTAAAGTTGGTCTTCCTGCCAAAAGTTCCAGATGCAGTTTAAATCCCCCATTCTAGATGAGACCTTTCCAAGTCTCTCACTACTCTTACCGCTGCTATTGGCCTACCTCCAAGATTAGGTTTCCATCTACTCTGTTTATATCTTGTATTACTTGTTTGTTGGTTGTTTGCATATTTTGTCTCCTATCTGAATATGAACTGTTTGAATAGGAACTGTGTTTTATAGATATAGATATATAAACACACACACACATATATATATATATAATACATAAACATATATACACATATGCATATGCATATACATATACATATCCTCAGCACTTAATATAGTACCTGGAACATAGTTGGCTGACTTAATGTCACCTCACTCTCACCCATCTCACTAACCAGGATCAAGTGAGATAATATATATAAATTACTTTGCAAACCTTAAAGTAGTTTGTGAATTCTAGTTATCATTATCACCATTATTATTATCATTGTTAACCAATGATTATCATAATTGGTAAAATTCAATCATATATGATGTGTTGTGCATCAGGTATTTGAAATTTAATTTGAATTTGCTTTTTACTGTTATAAACTATAAAACACACTTTTCCAACTTTGCTTCTAAGGTAATATGTAAAGTAAATTGTTTATAAAATTTCAATACCTTTTTGCTGATTTAAATTACTTTTTCTTTTGAAAATTACAATATTGGCAAATCTTTTCAAGTTGCTTTGTAGGAGGGCACTGCAGATCTCTCCATTAACCTTAAGGAGTTTAACTAACCTACTCTACCTTTATGGTATGCCCTCTGGATGTGTAGAAATTTTCTTGCTACTTTTCTCTTTGTTATGGCTGGCATTGATGCTGGAGACTACATTTTTCCCCCTACAACTAGTAATGTTATGGATGATGCCATGAAACTTCTAACCAATCAGAATTCAAGGGATTCATGATAAGATTAATATTTTACCAACATGAGTTACGCTAGATTTTTTCCCCAAAAAATTGAGACCTGATTAATCCACAGGTATGGCAAATATGAGAATAACTCCCCCTGTTCTTTGTAATGAAAAGATTCATTTACAAATTTATCATTTATTTTCCTAATGGAAAAAAGGAAACAATTATTAATGAAGGTTTTGTGCTCAAGTAAACTAAACCTATCTATTCACATTTCTCAGATGTCAAATAGGATCTATCATCACTTATTTCTTTAAGCATATGAAATTGGAACAGAAGACACTAATATCTTGTAATTTTGATTCTTCATCATTTTCTGTGCTTTTAATGGATATGATGGGGTTTTTTTCATACTTTTTGTAGTACTGAACTCCCACTTATTCTCTGATGTCTGTACACATTTTCTTCCCTATTCTGGGAACCCCCTTGAGCTCTCCTTGAATCTTTGAGGTATAGGCTCTGGGAACCCCCTTGAACTTTGTTTGAATCATCCTATTTAATGAGGAATTTGCATGAGGTCATGAGCCTTACATTGTGGCTGGGCCCAAACCTCTGTTACTAGCCTAGCCCTCCATTGTCCATCTACTTCCCACCCTTGAGCCTCTCAAAATATCTATACACAAACTTATTACTGGAATCTGACTTCATTGACTCCTCCTGAAGACACTCCCCAACTCCCTCACCAGACCACCCCTAGATTCCTCCCACAACCTTTTTGTATATAAGACCCCATCTTGCTCCATGTGGTGTGAGAGCATCATCGAATTTTCTAGCACAGACTTAGTCTGTGTCCAATACAAGAGAACTTTTAATAAACTTTGCTTTTCTTTGGCTGAGAGAAGACTTGAGTCGAATTCATTTGGCAGGACCTGGCATGTTGGTATTTTGGGGTGTTGAGTACCCCTAACCCTAACTTCATCATTTTATGATGTCCCTTTTCATTTTTATGGTTTCTCTTAACTAACATTGTCACTATATTTGAACTTCTCAATATCCTAATGTATAGTCTTGTACAAAGGATCATAGATCTCAGAGTAGAAGAGATCTCATAGCTAATAAGTCTAAGGTCTATTTTGCTGAGGGGCGGGGGGAGTGAGATCCAGAGAATTTGTCACACAGCTAGTAAACAGTAAAATAAGGATTTGAGCCTGAATTTTGTGATCATAAATACAGTATCTTTTCCATTGTACCACACTATCTCTGATAGAAACAGGAACAGAATGATTTTAAAAAGAAGTAAACCTGTAAATTAATAATATATCTCAGGACATATTATCTTCATTTCTTTGTCTCTCAGTTCCAGATTTACAAATTAATATTTATCTGTTTCACTCTGCACATTTCTTTAGTGTATTCTGAATTTATGTATTTATGACTTAAAACTTCATACATATGACAATCTATGGGCCTTTGTCTGGTGACATCTCTTTGCAGGCATCTTCAAAAGGGTAAAAAAAAAGCCAAAAAAGATGGGAAATTCTGAGGAAGCCATGTCTTCCTTTTTCACAGATAGTAATATAGTATTTTCAAATTAAAACACTCTATTTTCATAAATTCCTTCAAGTCAATGTAAAAATCTTTCCTGTACTGCCTTGTAGCCTGCAGCTCATGGACCTGGATATTCCTTTTCCTGAGATAAGGCTCTTGAGATTTAGTTTTAATTCTTTGCATGGTAATTCCTACATTTCTGTTTCAGTTACTAAGCCACAGGGTAGTATTTACGGACTCCTATTTCTTATTTGTTTCTCCTCCCCCCATATCAGTATTTTCCAAAAATTAATGAATCTCATCCATCAAAAATTAGTAGTAATGAACTTATTTCCATAAAAATAGACTCATCGTTTTGCCAGCATCAACTTCTGTGTACTTGCCTGTAGGAAATGATCCATTAGTTAAAAATTAAAAAGAAATTAGAGTCTATTTATCCCTGTTCCTAAATTTGGCTAAGGCAGAGTCCTTAGTCTGCTGTAGAGTTTTCAGAAAAGAGCCCATTTGTAAATCATTCCTTATGGCAGCTATCATAGCTAATTTGATTGCTTTTACAACAATGCCTTAAAAGCTAAGAAAGAAATCCAGCTTTTTCAGTTTTCTGATATCCTCTTTGTCGGTGAAGTGGCAACATTTATTCACTATTGGTATTCAAGAAAACATGTGTATTTAGAGATAAAACATAATCTTAGGGGAAAAAAACACAAATCTCTCAAATTGTGGCCAAAAAAAATCAAATTGAGAAATACCATTTTAAAGTCTGGTCATTACAATTCATTAGAAAAAATAAAATGACATGGCACAAATGCAAAATAATAATAATAGCTAACATTTATATAGTGCAGCCAAGTTTTCAAAGTGCCTTATATGCCACATTTTTGCTTCATCAGAACCATATGAGGTTGGTAAATACAGAGATTATTAATCCCTATTTTACAAATGAGAATTTGTAAGTTTTTTGAGATTAAGTAATCTCTTATAGTCTCTATTAATTAGCAGAGGCAAGACTTGAATCCAGATCTCTCCTGATTTCAAATCAAATACTCTTTCCACTATGAAGGAAAGAAAACACATTAGATGATAGCCTATATGGTAGGACCCAGTGAGAATTTTATTTGTTAAGGGTAGGGAGTAAACTCATATTCTATATAAGTTAATGAGAAAGCTGCCAATGGTGACTAAATTGTGCTTAAAAATTTTAACATCCTAGACCAGAATAGAACTGATCAATCCCTAAGATTTCTGAGAGCTAACACCAACAACCAAGTCTACCTACTGTAAGTGGATTCCCCCAAACCAAAAATAATCTCTACCTGGGGGTGGAAAGGTAAGGGAATATATGTGTGTGTATGTATGACTGTTATGTGTATATACATGCATGTACACATATATTTACAAAAAAGACATTAATGAAAAATAACATATAATATCAAATAGATCAGCTCCTTAATACTAACATAACTTGTATGAATGCGTGAGTATGTGTATGTTTAATTTCAGATACCTCACCTCAACTAGGATCATTATCTATGAACAGGCATAAATTCGGTTTTATTAACACTTGCCTTGTATGTGTTGTTAAAACTTTTACTTGTGTAGTCAAATAAAATGGACAAACTTCCCAAAAGAAGAATTATAAGCTATGAGCAACCATATGGAAGAATGCTTCAGATCACAAATAATAAGAGAAATGTACATCAAAACAGCCCTGAGATTTCCCATCAACCCTGCAAATAGGCAAAGATGACAAAAGATAAGATGGTCAATGTTGGATAGATAGGGGGAACATAGGAACACTAGTGCATTGTTGGTGGAGCTATAAATCAGTATGGCCATCTTGAAAACAATTTGAAATTATGCAAGTAAAGTGACTAAAATATTGATATCCCCAAAGAGGTCATTAATAAGAAGAAAGTCTCTATATCTACAAAAATATTAATAGCAGTATTTTTTTATGATAGCAAAGAATTAGAAGCAAAGTAGATGCCCCTCTATTGGGGAATGACTAAACAAATTGTGGTACACAAATATAAAGAAATATAACTGTGCTGTAGGAAATTACAAATATGATGAATACAAAGAAGTACAGAAAGATTCATAATGTGATCCAAATTGGAGTAAACAGAACCAAAACAAGCAGACCCTATATGCACTAAAGCTACAGCAATGTAAATTAAAATAAAAACTGTAAAACCATCAAAAGTGAACATTGCAAACTTAAAAAGAACAATCATGATTTCAAAGAAGAGAAAAGAGAAGATTCCCTCACAACACTCGTTTGCAGAGGTGGAAGGTCTGTAGATGTGGTATAAATGCATATATTTTCAGATTTTTTCAATGTATTGATCAGTTTTTTTCTCTTCTTTTTCTTTAAAAAATATCCTTTGCTATATGAGATATCTCTTTGGCAGGAGAGGAAAGGATACTTGAAGAAATTCTGATCATGTAAGAAACAAAGCATGTCAACAAAAATTTACCTCCCCCCTAAAAAACCTGAGTAGTTATGTTCACATTGTATAGCACAAGCAATATTTCTTTAATGTCATATTGGTGTTGACTACCCTCCAAAGTTCTTTGCTGATTCTTTTATCTATTGCCTCTTAGTATATATTTTCACATCTTTAAGTTTGTTGATAATGAAACTTGGTTTTTTTTTCCTGTAAATGTTAAATAGAAAAGCATACTTTGGGAAAACAAATCAATTCCACTTGTTTATTTGTAAAATTATAATTATTGCTAGTCTACTTAATATTCAAATAATTGGAATGTTCTTGACATATATGGGGTGAGGGAAGCTAAATTATTTGTTTAAGTTGCTCTGTAGTCTTGTTGATACCTTTATCTATACAAAATAATCAGCCAGTTCTGCTTCTGAGCCCTTTCCTCCTCTGAGAGAGAATAAGCTTTTGCAGAATTGAACTGGGGCACCCAGCATGCTTTGGCAGCAGAAGGAGCTGAGGGTTTCCACCTTGCCAAGCTTCATATCTGTCAGCAGTATGTTTGATTAAGGAAAGCCCAGGGTGGATCAAAATGAGGTCAGCCTCTGTTTCTTCGATCTGAACATTACTCGTTGAAGTTTGAGGTTTTAATCAAGAAAGGAGGAAAAAAAGAAAAGAAATTTCTGTCTATGGCTGTGGATATCTACATATGCATACTATTTTTTTCCTAAGGTAATAATTAGGAGGAACTCCTATAACAATAAGACTTGAGATCACTGATGATGCCTAATTTGCTAAAGTTAAGGTTTGGGTTTTTTTTTCCCCTGCCAATTATAAAATTAAGGAAACACTTCCTGCTCTACTCTACAGTGTTTCCAATATGGTAGCTAGAGAGTTCCAAGTATTTTTGACAACTGTTCTGTTTTAACAGTGAATATTGTAGTAGCAAAACTGTTAAAAATGAATAGTGCTCATATGTGAGTATATGAAAACAAGGGAGGCAGGGCAATATGCAAAGAAGGGAATCCATAGCAATGAGAGATGCTCCCTGTTTTAAGCTGTTTTTGCCTGCCCGTGAAACTCACCAGTGGGATACTGGGATCAACACGAGACTCCTGACTTTTAGCTGTGCTAACTTGTATAAGAAAAGTGGTTCAGCATGTTTCAAAAAGATTCCATTGGCTAGTGAACTCAGAAAATTATATAAATCTATGTGTTTTAAGGAAAAGCAGCTCTTAGTTTGAGAATAGAGGTAGCCATTCTCACCAGAACTTTATGACTATCTTATTGATGTTCTTAAGATGATTACCATTTTTGATCCAAACCTGTGATATAATAATTATTACTATTATTGTTGTTTTTGTTATTGTTGCATTTATATAGCACTTTAAATGATTGTAAAGTGTTTTACAAATATTATCTCATTTTTCCTCACAATGACCTTGGGAGATATTATTACTTCCATTTTATAGATGATGAAACTGAGGCAGAAAGAGATTAATTGACTTCCAGCTAGTAAGTGTCTGATGCTGGATTTGAGCTCAGGTTTTCCTGACTTCAAGTCTAACACTCTCTCTACTGTACCACCTAGCTACTTGTCAGTATCAGGAATTGTTCATGGGTAAATTCTACTATATAAATACGAATCGAGCAATTATGAAACTTAGAGTTTAAAGAGTTGCCTGTGTCATTGAATGGTCAAGCCACTTCCTCAGAGTCCCATGCCATTATACATCAAAAGTGGAATTTGAACTAAGGTCATCCTGACTTTGAGGTTGGATCTCTAGCCACTATACCACACTACCTTCTATTAAAGCTTATTTACCTCTTAATGTAAACAGGAATGGTATGACTAGAAGGGAGGCTTCAGAGCCAAAGCAAGAATTGCTATCTTGGTTCAAAGTTTTACTAAGTTGTGTGCCATGCTCTCTGGAAGTTTATAAAACTTTTATTTAAAAGTTTATAAAAATAAATATGAATAGTAGTCATCAATGATATCTTCCCTGGCTTTCCACTAAGCTTGCAAAGAGATCCATGGCAACTAAGACTGAGTATGCAAGGAGGTAGTTGAAAGAAAGTAATACCCACTTAGATGTAAAATGTGTAAAAACACCCTCATAAACATGTCTGTTTCATATGCACAAGGTGGTCCAAGGGCCATCTTTAGATTCTATGTGTTTCACCATGGGGCGATCTTACTGAAGTGAGTTATAGAAAGAGGATGGCAAGGATCTCAAGTCAGATCAGGTAGCCAAGTGAAAGAGAAACTACTGCCTTTATTTGGCATGGTCTTTTAGTTGATGAAGCAGGAAACACCTCATCTGGGAAACAGAGAAACTATCAACCCTCTTCTTGCCATTGGACCTCAGTAAGGAAATAATAACCTCTCAAGCTTTCTGCCCTGCCTTCTCCCCTTGGGAAATTATCCCTTGAAATCCTTGTCAAGTAAAAGCATTAGTATATTCACTTATAAACAGTTTCCGAAATCTGAAAGAAGAAAAATTAAGACTTGTTTATGGAGCTTCATTTGCTACTAGCAATAAGTGGAAAACCATTGATTAAATTTCTTAATAAGGCAGTTGTGCTGAGGAAGAAGGTTTTTAGGTTATTAAGTGTTCTACATAAACACATCATATAGCAATTTCACACTACGTTTATATTGTCTGAAGTTATGTCGAATCTACAAGTAGCCAATTCAACAAAGACTTATTAAGCAAATGGTATGTATATAGTACCAGGGGAGATTAAAAAAATACAGAATCTCAGAGGTGGAAGAGACCTCAGAGGCCATTTAGTCCAACCCAAACCTGACCAAGAATCCTTTCTATAACACCCCTCCAAGTGGTCATCAACCTCTTTGTGAAAACCTCTCGAAGGGTGGGAGGAAGGAAGGCCTTAATACATCCTGAGGTAACTCATTCCATTTTTAGACAACTATCATTTTTTAAGTGTTTCTTTATATCAGTCCTAAATTTGCCTCTCTCCACTTTTATACCATCTATCTTAGTTCTGCCTTAAAATGCCTTGACAGTCATTTCCTCAGCAACCTCAAAATTGTGTTCCTTTCGGGACATCTTCTCTGTATATATTGGACTAGTCCAGCCACTTTTCTGTCTTTATTTTCTTCACTGACATTTTCATTTTCTTGGGTAGCACATACAAGGCTGTTATGCTAGAATTCAAATGAATTGATGAATACTTGGTGGGGGAAAGAGTTCTCTGTAAAAATCTAACTGATATTTTTCATTGTTTGCCTGTTAACCTTGTTCAGTTTCATATTTAAGTGTCTTTAAGATGACTTTACTTGTTTGAATCTCTCAGGAAAGGTAATGATGAATTTCAAAGCATTGTGAGAAGGGCAATAAGAGGACTCATACCATATGATGATCATTTAAAGAAACTGGTAATAGTCTATAGTAAAGGAAGTTCAAGTGGTGTATGATAGCTGTCTTCAGGTATTTAAACTAACTAGATTTTTTTTTTCAATTTAACCCCAAAGGGCAAAACCAGATAAAATGGGTGGAAAGTACAAAGTGGCAAATTTAAACATGATTCCCACCCATAAAAACAAAACAAAACAAAACAAAAAATAACTTACTAGCACTTACAGCTAGTCAATAGAAGAATTCTTCCCATTCTTGGGAAGTACCAGTTTTTCTTTTGTTAGAAGTTGTCTAGCAAAGATTAAATGACAGGTGGCTAAGAATATTGTAGGGCAGGGTTTTTTTTTCAGACATGGGTAGAACTAAATGGCCACTGAGGTCCCTTCCAATCTGGAAGTTCTACAATTCTGTGGCAAGCTTTGCTTTAACTTATTTCTTTCTTTCCACTGCTCATTACTGTTTTATAAGGTAATAATGCACATAATCTTCCACCATCCTTTTCCATATGATTTTATAAACATCTATATTCTGAGTAGGGCTGCCCTTGGTTACATTATGTCTCAGTTTAGCAAAGAGAACTGTCGGTTGCTGGTTGAAACGGTTTCTAAGTGTTTTGGTCTCCATTAGACAAATGATTTACCATAGCTAAGCTGCATAAAAGTGTTTTGCATTTAACTGTCAGTGCCTCTTCCTGCATATTCCATAAGAATAAATAGCTTATTTAAATAGTTCATGTTTAAGTTGTATTAATTTAATGATATACCCTGATCTCATTTTAATTCCTTTGTATGGTTGGGTATTAATTTTCATCTTTGTTCTAACAAGTTAGTGGTCTGGTTGTAGACATATACATCAGTAATGAGTTGTTTCCTGTGTATAAAGAAGATAAAAAATTTTGCTAAATGCAAAACACTTTTATGTAGCTTAGCAGCAACAAATCGTTTGCCTCCTCAAGCCTAGTGTCTTCTATTTCTTTCCTCAAGAAAGAATTTATGACTTTTTGGCATTCTTTTTTAAAATTGTGTTTAATATTTTATTTTACCAATTACATGTAAAACAATTTTAATGATCCTCTTTTTCCTTCAAATTTGAGTTCCAAATTCCCTCCCTTCTCTGTTCCCCTTTCCATTGAGAAGGCAAGCAATTTGACCTGTTATACAGGTGTAGTCATGCAAAGCACATTTTCATGTAAGTCATTCTGTGAAAGAAATCACAGATAAAAAGAAAAGAACAAGAAAAATTAATAATTTGTATCTTTGACCTGCATTGTAACATTATGAACAAGCAGCTTTCCAAAAGAATGCTACTGTGAACAGCTTTTAAGGTTCTGATTACACAGTATAGTGAACACTCTGTTCCACAACAAAGCAAAGCAAAACATTCACAGTAAATGAAGGTACAGCATTCACAATGTTACAGCTTATCACAGAAAATCAAATTATAGCATTCACAATGACATCACTAAAATGGCCACATAGTTTTCACCAAAGCGGTCACGATAGTTTTCAACAAAGTACAGTCATTTAGTAACTCAATCATTCAAGGGTCTCAAAATACAATAGTCAAAGTTCTCCACCCATGGGGCACACTAAGTTACAAATAAGTCACTATTCAGTCATCAGTCACTATTCAACCATCAGTCGCTACTCAATCATTAGTCACTACTCAATACCCTCTTATCTTCTCAGTCAGTACACAATATCCAGGTAGAGTCTTCTTTCAGCTTGACCTGAGGCTGACTCTCAATTTCCATGGTTCTTCTTCCATGATACCAGCTCCAAATGTTACCTGCGTTCAAAAGCCAGCAGCTCACAGTTCCTGCAGCTCCTTGTCCACTTCTTTGTCTAGTTCCCATTCCATATTGAAGCTCACAGTGTCCACCTCAAATCGTTCACAGTTCCTGTTTCTGGGAAGACAAATCTTAATGGAACTACAATAATATTCATACACATTGCCGGCACCATCATCAATTCATTATCTGCCTGTGAAATCAACTCAGATCCACCAACAAGGTCTGAGAACAACACAAATCATCAACATAGAAATTAACACAGACCCACAAACAAGGTCCATGAGGTCAGTACAAATCATCAGTAAAGTGCCAGGAACTCCAAAACCTTCCTCCAGGACTTCTGTACACATACAAACAGGAAATCCTCTTTTAGGGCTTCCAATAAGGTCCCAGGGCTTCTGTACAAATTATCATAAACAAACATCAATACAGACAGAGCAGACAGAGTGCTGGGATATCACAAGTTTTCTCCTTAACTCTGCCACCACAAGAGTCTTCTTTTCAGCTCCTGTTCTCCTTATATAGTGATTAGTTCCTCCGCAGGAGTTCATGAGTTCTAGGGTTCATGAGTTGTGTAATACACATGTTCTGTTTCTTTCTATTTTTTTTTTACTTGGGGGGATTCAGGTGGGAGGGCCAGCTGGGATCTGTGCATTTAAATGATGCTTTTTTATCAAATGCTTTATTAACTTCTAGTTTACATCATTCATTTCTGCAAAATTTTGAGCTACAAATTCTCTCCCTGTTTTTCCCCTACCCACCACTCCAAAATAGCAATCTCACTGGATATCCTCTCCTCCAATCTGCTGTCTCCCATATCTTCTCCCATATCCCCTCCGACTTTCTAGCAGGGCATGGTGGATCTCTATGCCCCAGTGACTGTATATCTTATTTCTCAGTTACATGTAAAATAATATTAATAATAGTATATATGTGTGTGTGTGTGTGTGTGTATTTTAAACATTTGACTTCAAAACTTTGAATTCCTGATTCACTCCCTTCCTCCTTGTCACCCACCCTTACTGGGAAGACAAACAACTCATTATAGGTTGTACATGTGTAGCTATGCAAAACATTTCCATAGTGGATATATTGTAAAAGACTGACTATATTTCTCTCCCTTCTATCCCACCTCCCACTTGCTATATTCTCTACTTTGATCCTGTCACTTTTCAAAAGTGGGTGCTTCCAACTTCCCTTACCCCCCAGCCTGCCCTCCATTCCATCATCCCCCCTCTCCTCTCCTTCCTCCCTACTCTCCTGTAGGGTGAGATACCCTATTTAGTGTGTATGTCATTCCCTCCCCAAGCCAAATTAAATGAGAATAAGGTTGACCCATTCCCTTTTGCCTTCCTGTTCTTCCCCTCCATTGTAACCGTTTTCCCTTGCTTCTTCTATATGAGATAGTTTACCCCATTCTGTCTCTTCCCATCTCTTCTCATTATATTCCTCTCTTGCCTCTTAATTTCACCTTTTAAGTATCCTCCCTTCCTATTAAATTGGTACTGTGCCTTCTATCTATGTACACCTGTACACATATATACACATTCACATTGTGTATTCATACACCCATATACCCTCCTATATAAACACATATATGTATGTATATATTTGTGTGTGTATATATATGTATATATATATATATTTATACATACATACATACACACAAATTTCTATTCCCTTCAACTATTCTCATACTGAGAAAAGTTTCATAAGCTACAATTATCATTTTTCCATGTAGGGATATAATTAGTTCAACTTTGATAAGGTCCTTATAATTTCTTTTCCCTGTTTACCTTCTCATGCTTCTCTTGCTTCTTGTATCTAAATGTCAAATTTTCTATTCAGTTCTGATTTTTTCATCAAGAATGCTTGAACGTCCTCTGTTCCACTGAATAACCATATTTTCCCCTGAAACATGATACTCAGTTTTGCTGGGTAGGTGATTCTTGGTTTTAATTCCAGTTTTAATCCCCTTTGACCTCTAGAATATATTCCAAGCCCTTTGATCCCTCAGTGTAGAAGCTGCCAGATCCTGTGTTATCCTGATTGTATTTCCACAATATTCAAATTGTTTCTTCCTGGCTGCTTGTAATATTCTCTCCTTAATCTGGGAATTCTGGAACCTGGCTATAATATTCCTAGGAATTTTCTTTTGGGGATCTTTTACAGGAGGTGATCTGTGGATTCTTTCAACCTCTATTTTGCCCTCTGGTTCTAAAACATCAGGCAGTTTTCCTTGAGAATTTCTTGGAGGATGATCTCTAGGTTCTTTCTTTGATCATGGCTTTCAGGTAGTCCAATAATTTTTAAATGATCTCTCCTGGATCTATTTTCCAGGTCAGTGGTTTTCCCAATGATATATTTTACATTGCTTTCTATTTTTTCATTTGTTTAGATCGTTTAATAGTATCTTGATTTCTCATAAAGTCACTAGCTTCCACTTATTCCAATCTAATTCTGAAGGAATGGTTCTCTTCAGTGAGCTTTTGGGATTCTTTTTCCATCTGGAAAATTCGGCTTTTTAAGGCATTCTTTTCCTCATTGCTTTTTGATCTTCTTTTGCCATTTGAGTTAGTCTATTTTTAAGGTGTTATTTTTCTTCAGTCAGGTTGTTGACTCTAATTTCTTAATTTTCTTGCATCGTTCTCATTTCTCTTCCCAAATTTTCCTCCACTTGTCTTATTTGGTTTTCAAAATCCTTCTAAGGTCCTCTATGGCCTGTAACCAGCTCGTATTTTTCTTGGAAGCTTTTGGTGCAGGAGTTCTGACTTCACTGTCTTCCTCCTGTTTCATGCTTTGATCCTTTTTGTCCCCAAAATAGGGGTGTAAAGTTGGGTTGCTCTGCTTGCTTTGCTTCCCTCGTTTGCTCATATTGCCACTCAGTTACTTGATTTTTGGACTTTTTGCCACAGCAGGACTCTGCTACCAGACAGGGGAGCTTTGTCCCAGTCGCTGGGGTTTTCTCAGCTGCTGAAGGTATTAGTTGGGTGCCCTCTCTGAAGCCTCCACATGCTCTGGCAAGATGTTCATCCACCCCAGGACCTTCACCCTGGACAGCAATCCAGATCCAAGTGGGTTAAAGCAAGAGCAATTACCTCTCAGAATGGTTGCTTGGTCCCCCTACAATCTGCAGGCCAGGAGCTGAAAGAGCCATGTGGCTGGGACCGTGGTGCCTCAGCCACTCCTCACCCTAGGGGCAAAAACCTAACCCACTTCCAAACTACTAGATCCCAAAGTCCAGTCTGCAATGACCTCTCACTTTGTCCTTAGCATCTATGTGTTGATAATTCTGGAAACCACCACAGCTGCTGGTGATCTGAAGTCCCTCCAGCCAGTGGCTGGCTGTGGCTGCCCTGAGGTTAAGACCTCTGGCTCTCACAGGGCGGGGTCAGCTCCCAGAGCACTGTGCTGCCCACTTAAAGCCGGCCTGCCTCAGCAGGAGGTTAGTTTCTCTTTGTCATTTTGTGGGTTCTGTAGCTCCAAAGTTTGTTAAGAGTCACCTTTTACATGAATTGGAGGAGGTGGAAGCCGGAGCAGAAGTCCTGTTTGTACACCACCATCTTGACTGGAGTGGAAGTCCTATTTCTACTCCACCATCTTGACTCTGCCCTCACATGTTCTTTTTCTTAACAGACTGAAACAAGGTGTTAATTCAATAGCTGAAACTTGGTATGAACTAATTCTGTGCTTGCCATTACATGCATTCAGGCTCTACCAGTTCTTTCTCTGGAAATTGACAATGGTTTTCATTGTAAGTCCTACAGAATTAACTTGGATCATTGTACTGCTGAGAATAGCTAAGTTATTCATAGTAGATCATCATTCAATATTGCTGTTACTATGTACAGTGTTCTCGTGGTTCTGCTCATTTCACTTTGCATCAGTTCATGTAAGTATTTCCATCGTTTCTGAGGGCAGCCTGCTCATAATTTCTTAAAGCGTAATAGTATTCCATCACAATCATATACAACTTGTTCAGCCATTCCTCAATTGATGGACGTCCCCTCAATTTCCATTTCTTTGCCCCCACTAAAGGAATTGCTATAAATTTTTTTTACACATAGGTCCTTCTTTTTGCTTTTTATCTCTTTGGGGTACAGACCTAGTAGAGGTGTTGGTTGGTAAAAGGGTATGCATGATTTTGTAGCTCTTTGGGTATGGTTCCAAATTGTTCTCCAGAATGATTGAAGCAATATAAAACTTTACCTATAGTACATTAGTTTTTCATTTTCCCACATCCCCTCCAACATTTGTCATTGTCCTTTTCTGTCATATTAGCTGATATGATAGGTGTAGGGTAGTAGTAGCTCAAAGTTATTTCAATTTATATTTCTTTTATCAATAGTGATTTGGAGATTTTTTTTTTTTTGCTTTTTGGAAGTGGGAAGGCAGAGCAGTTAGGATGAAGTGACTTGCCCAAGGTCACACAGTTAGTAAGTCTTAAGTGTCTGACATCTGACTTGAACTCAGGTCCTCCTGAGTCTGGGGCCAGTGCTTTATTTACTTTGCCACCTAGCCACCCAGGAATTATTTTCCCATGGTTGTAGATAGCTTCTATTACTTTGTCTGAAAACTGCCTCCTCATGTTCTTCTACTACTTATCAGTTGAAGAATGGCTCTTAGTTCTGTAAATTTGACTGTTACCTATATGTTTGAGAAATGAAGCTTTTAGAAGAGAAACTGACTGTAATAATTTTTTCACAATTATGATTACCAGCTATGTATTTCTCTCCATCCTACTTCCCCCCCACTCTCTCTCTCCTTTTACCCTATTCGTTTTCAAAAGTATTTTGCTTCTGACTTTTACCTCCACCAAACTGACTTTCTGTCAGCTTCTCCCCTACTTCCTTTATTTGCTTCCCTTTCTGATTTCCTGTGTAGTAAGATAGATTTTTACATTCAACTGAGTATGTATATTATTCCATCTTTGAGCCAATTCTGATGAGAGTAAAGTTCATGTGCTCCCATCCCAGCTTCCTCCATTTTCCCCTCCATTGTAAAACACTTTCAGACCTCTTTTATGTCAGATAATTCTCTCTCTTCCTTTCACTTTCTTCCAGTACATTTTTCTTTCTCATATCTTAATTTTATTCTTTTAGTTAATCATACCATCACATTCAACTCACACCTCTTTTTTCTGTCTAGGTACACGCCTTTTTTTTTTTTTTTAGGGCAATTGGGGTTAAGTAACTTGCCCAAGGTTACACGGCTAGTTTTTTTGGTGTGGGTGTTTAAGTGTCTGAGGCTGGAACCGAACTTGGGTCCTCCTGACTCTGGAGCCGGCGCTTTACTCCCTGTGCCACCTAGCTGCCCCTATGTACACTCCTTTTAACTGCCCTAACAATGAGAAAATTTTTAGGAATTGTAAATACCATTTTCCCATGTAGGAATATAAACAATATAACTTCTCTTCCCTGTTAACCTTTCTATGCTTCTTTTGCATCTTGTATTTGAAAGTCAAATTTTCTTTTCTTCTCTTATCTTTTCATCAGGAATGCTTGAAAGTCCTCTATTTCATTGAATATCCATTTTTTTCCCCTGAAGAATTATACTCAGTTTTGCTTGGTTGTAATCCAGCTCTTTTGCTTTCTGGAATATAATATTCCAAGTAGAAGCTACTAAATCTTGTATTATCCTGATTGTACCTCCACAGTATTTAAATTGTTTCTTTTTGCCTTCTTGCAGTAATTTATCCTTGATCTGAGAACTCTGGAATTTAGCTGTAATATTTCTGTGAGTTTTCATTTTGGGATCTCTTTCAGGAGGTGATCAGTGGATTCTTTCCATTTCTATTTTTCCTTCTGGTTATAGAATATCAGGGCACAGTTTTCCTTAATAATTTCTAGAAATACGAGTCTTTCCTCTTTCTTTAACCAAATTTATCAGGTAGTCCAATAATTCTTCAGTTATCTCTCCTGGATCTATTTTCCATGTCAGTTGTTTTTCCAATGAGATTTTTCACATTTTTTCTATTTTATCATTCTTTTGTTTTTGTTTTTTGGTATCTCATAAAGTCATTAACTTCCACTTTCCCAATTCTAATTTTTAAGAAATTCTTTTCTTTGGTGAATTTTTGTATATCTTTTTCCATTTGGCAAGTTCTGCTTTTCAAGGCATTTTCTCTTCATCAGATTTTACCATTTGGTCTATTCTGTTTTTTAAGGTGTTATTTTCTTCAGCATTTTTTGTGCCTCCTTTACCAAGCTGTTGACTCTTTTTTCATGATTTTTTTTCATCCCTCTCATATTTCTTCCCAAATTTTCCTCTACTTCTCTTGCTTGATTTTTAAAATCCTTTTTGAGCTCTTCCATGGCCTGAGACCAATTCATCATTTTCTTTGAGGCTTCAGTGGCAGGAATTTTGACTTTGTTACCTTCTTCTGAGTGTATGTTTTGACCTTCCTTACAACCATAGTAACTTTGTATGGTCAGAATTTTTTCTGTTGTTTGCTTATTTTTCAGACTATTTATTGACTTTTAACTCTGTGCTAAAGTGGGGTTCTACATCCCTAGTGGGGAGGACACTGTCTCAGACTGCAGGTTTTTTGTGCAACTGTTTTCAGAGGTAATTCTGGGCTCCTGTAAGTTTTTGGCTTTTCCAGGGTGGTATGATCTATGGAGAGGTGTGTTTACTACTCTCCTGTTCTGTGCCCTGGCTTATGAGTTATCATAATCACTCTTTTCAACCCTGGAACTGTGACCAGGCTCTCTGCTCCCCTGCAGCTGAAAGCTCTGCTCTGCTAGTTTTCCTGTGACTAGGACCTAGGACTGTGATCCAGATCCAGTATAGGCAATGTAACAGAGTCCTGCAGCTGGTGCCATCAAAGGGACCCCTATAAATCTCCTTCTGACCCATTGTTCAATCCCTTTACCATCTCTGGAATATGAGGTTTGGAAAGCACCACTTCTGCCACTGATTCAGTCTTCTTAAGGCCTGCTCCTGTTTTGCTTGGGCCTAGTCTGTGCTCCTCTCTCATTCTGGTGCAACAGACCTTTCCTGTCAATCTTCTAAGTTGTCTTGGGCTGCAAAATCGGGACTCTGCAGGAACTCTAAGCCACTGTATCTATAGTCTTTGCTTTAACATTTTGGTTCATTTCACCCTTATAGGCATTCTTAACCTTTTTTGTGTTGAGTCATAGACCCCTTTTTCAATCTAGTAAAGCCTGTGAGCCCTTTCTCAGAATAACATTTTTAGATGCATTAAATAAACTACATAGGATCACAAAGGAAACCAATTACATTGAAGTACAATTATCAAAATTTTTGAAAATCAAGTTCATGGACCTCAGGCTAATAGCCCCTGAGCAAGGTTTCTGTGAAGTCTACAGGCCTTTGGCCTGTCTCATGCCTTATTCCAGAACCACTTTTGGGGGACTGTCTTTATTTATATTTATAGTCGCATCGAAGTCAGAGAACATCAAGATACAGCACAGCCTCTTATTCAGATCTCTGCCTTTCCCCCTACATTGTGAGAAGTAGGATTTTAGCTATAGCAAAGAGGAAGGAGAATTGAAATTTGAGACTGGAAACGACACAGACAAAGCAGAGTGGGGTCTTGCTTAATTAAGGCATAGTGAAGCCAGGGTGTACAGTGGAGGCAGACTTCTCTTTGTCAGGACTAGCTAGCTCCTGGGACCACTCACCCTGCTTTAAAAGCTTGTGCTAACCCAGGTGAGATACATCATTAAGGCTCTATTTTGAGATAGAGAAAAGTTCTAGATGTGGTAACATCTTTCTCCTGTGTCATGTCCCCATCCATGCTAAAAGCAAAGCCTATAGGTTCGGTAGCCTAGAGTTCCTGCAGGGTCCCTGAATCTTTACCTGATAATGACTGTGCATCTAATTCTCTGACTTCACTGCCATGGCTCTCCCTCTGGTACCTTTCCCCACCTCCAACCCTTTTCTGCTCCCTTTTAGATGTTATCTTTCCCCATTGCAATGTAAGCTCCTTGAGGCCAGGAACTTTCCTTTTGCTTGTATATTTATCTGCAGTGCACAGTGACTGGCATGTAACCAGCACTTAATGAATGCTTAGTTGCCTTGATAAGTCACACTGTTGAAACAAATGAATTAAACATCATTTTGAACTGCTTATATTGTCTTTGCTCTTTTGCCCACATAAAGAAGTGAACTGTA
This sequence comes from Petaurus breviceps papuanus, assembly GCF_028583685.1. Taxonomy (NCBI): domain Eukaryota; kingdom Metazoa; phylum Chordata; class Mammalia; order Diprotodontia; family Petauridae; genus Petaurus; species Petaurus breviceps. Next base: position 5,129,091 of record NW_027187345.1, read on the forward strand.
CATTTCCTAAAACTCTTGAGTTTAAAGCAATTTTTATATTCCCCAGGGTAATTCCAGGGTATAGGAGAACAGAGTATGTGCTTGTAGAATTTTTTAATGTATTGTTTTATGATAATGTAATATTTATTTGTTTATTAATTCTATGCCAAGAGTAAAAGCAATTAACTGTATGTTCCCTTTTTTATGTCTGTTTTTCTACTTCTTTGGAAAATCAACACCATTTTGCCATGGCTCTGGAGAAGAAAGTGAGGCTCAAGTCTTTGCACAACCCTCCCTCACTAAAATCCAGTTGACTTGCATGTCATAGCATAAAGCCCCTGAAGTCATGGTTCTCTTCAAGAATGAACAAAAAAACAAACAAGAACAGTCAAGATTTCATTACTAGGACTCACTTAAATTTATTTAGTCAAGGAGGATGCAAGGTCTACAAATGGGAGAGGAGTTTGGGAAGGACTCAGAGTAATTGGGTAGACCCACAACAATCTACATTCTCTGAGATAATCAGAGGATTAGAGGAACAATGAGGATTAGAAAGTCAGTGACTCTCTGAGAACCAGAGAAAGTTCAACATTTATCACCCCGTGGTTGAATGAGCATACTTGCTTGGGCAGGAGAGCATGAGATGAGATTCTGAGCCTTCTGGTTGAATAGGATCATAGCAGTGGTTAGCAGCATCGCCTACTGGTTTAAAAAACAATTATATGTTGATTTCATTTGAAAGGACAGTGTGTTCCTCATAGAATTTCTCTACCTCTTTGTCTTCTGCAACAGATATTGTCATATAAACTAAAATTTCCATCGTGGTCTTTTTAAAAAATTTTATTTATTTATTTTTACTTTGCAACATTCGGTTCCACAAGCTTTTGAGTTTTAAATTTTCTCTCCCTCTCCCCTCCCCCTTCTACATAAACATTCACATTGAACGTATTTTTACATTAGTCGTATTGCAAAGAAGAATTATAATCAATGGAATTAAGGTGGTCTTCTTTTCATATTTACTACAAACATTGCAATTTCAGATAGCCAAATGCTCCATGAAATGATATTTCTTGTTGCGTTTGGATAGATAAGTATCTCAGACTTAGAGAGAAGCTAGGTGGGCCTGGAGTTAGGAAGAACTCAGATCAAATTCTACTTCACACATTTAATAGCAGTGTAATCTTAGGTGAGCAACTTAACCTCTGTTTACCCTAATTTCCTCAATTGTAAAATAGAATAATAATAGCATCTACCTCCCAGGGTTGTTGTGGTGATCAAAAGAGATACTATTTGTAAAGAGCTTCAAGGTGCCTGGCATATAGTAAGTGCTGCATAAATACTAACTATTAAGAGAGCACTGGTAGGTATTAATGTTTACAAATGGTCTTAAAAGCTGTTTTTAGCACTTCCAGCCTCCTTTTCTACCACTTTGTCACCATCATGGCAGAAGTAGCAGGAGATTATACAGGACAGAAAGCAATTTTCTTTGGTTGCATGGGTTGCTCTGGTTAAAGAATTCATCCTAAAGTGATCCACCTACTGATGATGAGGTTTTCTATGATGAAGATCCTCAGGAAGCAGGCACAGTCTAATTGATGAGATCATACATGAAGCTTTACATGGTAGATCCTTCCAGAGCTTGATGCCCACAGACATAGCTTTCAAGAATCCCAGAGTTAATTCCATACTATGATGAGTGATCAACTCATTCATGACTATCTTTGGTTTTAATAATTCAACCAGTTCTGAATCTACCAAATATATACTATTACCATGTAGACCCTCAGTATGGCTTTAAAACATGGTTGTCTTTGGCAGCTATCACTAGCTTCCACTTACTGAGCTTTACCATTCCTAATATCATTCTTAAAGAACTGAATTGTTCATTTAAATTAATTCTCAGTCACTTGTCCTTCCTTCCATCATATATGTGCATATATCTATATCTATGTAGATATAAATATGTGTATGTGTATATGTGTGAATATATGTATGTATAACTGTATATCTGAATTTGTATATGTATACATATATATGAATATATATCTTATAAAAGCTAAGTTGATGAATGAGTTCCTTAAGCATTCAAATTGATCTTTTGTCAAGTCCTTTTTTTCCTCTTTATCTGAGTCTGTTCTGTTTGACTTTTAATAATTTCATTTTTGAGAGTTTCTCATTCCTCTTGAACTTGATTACCTCCTTAAAATATTAGGCCATTGGATCCTATCTATGCCTTCTTCAAAACCTTTGAAGTACACTCACACAGCCAACCATCTAGTTTAATCTTTGATCATTTCTCATGTGGAATATTGTTATATTAATTGATCTCCTTGCTTAAGTTTCTCCTCACTCCAATCCATCCTTTACTTGGCTGCCAAAATGATTTTCCTAGAGCACAGATCTCACCTTGTTAATCCTTACACACACACACACACACACACACACACACACCCCTAGTGGCTATTACCGCCAGAATCAAATATAAGTTATTGTGTTTGACATTTAAAACTCTTCATAACCTGGCCTTTTTCTGCCTCTCTATCCCTCTTACTACATGCTCTATGATCCAACTGGCCAACTTGCTGTTTCTCACATAAAACATTCCATTGTCATCTCAGTATATTTGCATTGGCTGCCCCCATGCCTACAATAGTCTCCATCCTCACCTTAGATTTTTAGTTTCCTTAAAAACTTCCTTAAATAGTCAGCTCAGATCCACCCTTCTGCAAGAGACTTTCCTGGTTCTCCCCAGCTGCTAACTTCGTCCTCTCTGGACGACTACCTAACTACTCTGCATATATCTTGTATGTGCCTAATTATGTATACGTTGTCTCCCCTTTTAGAATGTGAGTTCCTTAAGGGCAGGGACTGTTTTTACTTTTCTGTGTATGCCTAGGGGTTCCTGAAATATAGGAATGTAATAAATGCTTCTTGACTGACTGACTGACTGCTATCCTAATAGAGGATGCATGTCAGTCTATTTCCAGACTTCTTCTTCTCCATCATGAACCTGATGATGGAATGTTCCCTTGCCCCAAGTTTCTCATCATTTCCACTTGAGTAATCAATTTCTCCTCCTTGTTGGTGAGAATGCAATCTAGAATAGCCATTTGCTTGTTGTTACTCTATTTCCCCCCACTATTTAAATTTGTTTATTTAATTTTAATTTTCAACATTCATTTTTATAAGATTTTGAATTCTAAATTTTCTCCCTCCCCAAGATAGCATGCAGTCAGATATGGGCTATACATTTACAATCATATTAAACACATTTTCACATTAGTGATGTTGTGAAAGAAGAATCAGAGCAAAAGGGAAAAAACTAACAAGAAAGAAGAAAACAAACAAAAAGAGAAAATGGTATATTTCAGACTCTGTAGTTCTTTCTCTGGATGTGGATACCATTTTTCATGGTTGTTACTCTATTTTTAAGGATTAAATTTCCATCAAGGGAAGTCACAAATTTATTGGCCTTATCTTTTTACAGAGAGAATGCTCTGGGAAAAGTTCAGATAGTTCAAGTCCCCCATCAGTACAATATCATACTTCTCTGCTAATTTTATGGTGTTTCCCAAACTCCTCATCCCATCTAGGTGGTCTGTAGAATATCTCCATGACAATATGACTTCTATTTCCTCCTGTGCAGATCTAAACCCAAATGTGCTATACTAGCATCCCTCCTCAAGCTCTAGATATCCTCATATGAGTGTATCTTCTTCATACTTTATCCTGTCCTCTTTTTATTTTCTCTCTTCCTTTTATATGTACTTTGAGTACTTGCCACACAGCATCGTGAGGATCAATGAGCTAACATTGAAAGTGCTTTGCAAAATATTATATAAATGCTAGCTGCTATTGAGTTAGATCTACCCTTCTAGAGTCATATTAGATAGAAAAATAGGTAGATAGAACATTATTAAGTGCTTACTATAGGTTAAGCACAACAAATACAAGCAAAAAGAAAGACTTGCCCTCAAGGAGCATACATTCTAAAATTCAAAAGAACAAATGAAAAAAAAAAAGGAGCTGAAAAACTGAGGGAGAGGAGAATGAGGAAAGCATCCAAGGGAAAAGGAGGTGTTCTAAGGCATTATGAGCTGGTCCAATAAAGAGAACATGATGGCTTGTGGGGGTGCTTCCTTAAAAAGAAAGTTGGAAAGGAACTGTTCTAAATCCCATCCCGTCAAGTCTCAGTGACACCTTTAAGGTCAAATTTGCTTCTTTACATTGGTGTCTCTAGTTCAACCTATTTTATTATGCATACTTAATGTATTTTTATGTAGATATTTAAAGTGATGGGTTTTGATACATTCTCTTCTTGGATATTGTATCCTGAGAATTTCTGGTCCTTTTTTCTATTCTTATTCCTATTCTTATAACTGACTCTCCCTATGTACCAGACTTGTCAAATATATGTGGGCAATTTTTTTCCTTTGCATTCCTTTTCCAAGTTAAAGCTCTTCTAATTACATACACAAAATTCTAGCAATAGAGTACATAAGACTACCCCCTGCTCCATCTACATGAAAGCTTGTAGTCAAGTAAGATATAACATGTACATAGATAATGATTAAAAAAATACAAAGGAGAGGGTGGCTAGGTGGCACAGTGAATATAGGACCAGCCCTGGAGTCAGAAGGACCTGAGTTCAAATCCGACCTTAGACACTTAACACTTACTAGCCATGTGACCTCGGGCAAGTCACTTTTGCCCTGCCCTCTCCCCTCCAAAAAGCAAAAAAAAAAAAAAATACAAAGGAAATGTTCTGAATTTTAAAAAAGAAATAAATTTGTTCATTTTTAGTCATTTTTTGAGAGGAAATGAGCTATGTATCGTCATATAAATAAACATGTACTTTAGTGACATTATTTTATAGAATTAACTCTCATTATAACCTACCTCAAACCCAAAAGCACTAGAGAAATAGGGATATGGTCTGAACTTTTGATTTTATTGGTAGAGGGAACTCCTGGATTCATTTCCATTCCATAAACATTTATTAAGCACCTACTATGTGCCAGGCACCATACTGAGCTCTAGAGATACAAAAAGAGACAAAAGGCAGTTCCCTCTCTCAGGGAGTTTATAATCTAATGATGAGGTAAGAATCTTCTCTATATGATGTTAGAGAATGGCACTGAGATTCAGCAACTTGCTGATGGAATAAGGATCAGAAGCAAGATTTGAACCCAAATTTTCCTGGCTCTATTTTGCCACACTGCCTATCAAGTTCAGTATTATACTATGCTATTTCACACTGTGTTTTTTATGTAATATAGAGCTGGATACCTTAGAAATCGTCTAGTCCAATGCTCTCATTTTACAGGCGAGGAAACAGAGGCCCAGAGAGCTGACATAGTCATGTAGACAGTAAGTAGCATATCCAAGATCCTCAAAGCACCAAATGATTTTTCTAAAGCTCTTCTATTACTTTTCCTAATTAGAAAGTTATGAAACAGCTAAGCTAGATTTTATCCTACATGTCTCATCCCACTTTAAATTTTATATTACTCTATGTTAAAGAAACCCCAAATGTTTACTGTTCATAACCAGGGGGGGTATTCTCATTTAAAGAATAATTAGCCAATTAATAACCATTTATTAAGCAGGTACTATGTTCCAAGTACTCCACAAATGTCGGAGAATACAAAGAAGGACAAAATAAAAAACAGACTACTTACATCTCAGGGTATTAGCCCCAAATACTACGTATTGTCCAATTAAATTCTACTTTATCTTCCACCTTTTCCGAGAACTCTCCCATGATTAAACCCCAGTGACTCTGGTTGCTCCTTTACTCTGCACTTTCTGAGCACTCAAGTACTCAGGTTGCACCATGTTCATTTGAATATCATTTTAGATGGGTTGTTGTTTGTTTTTCATGGAGGAACATCCTGTCTCCCCAACTAAATTATACGTTTTAACGGGCAAGGATTTTTTTAAATTTTATTTTCCTAGTGTCTAATACAGTGGATACCCAATAAATATGTATAGAACATGGCTGAAATTAAAGAGAAATTTGGGGAGAAGAAGGAAGAGTCATAATTTCCCTTTACATAGATTCTGGACTTCATCCTACTCTGATATTGTAAATCCCCGGTAAACCTAACAGTTTCCACTACCACTTTCAAACGTTGCCAGTGTTGTACTCTATTTTTAATATTTTATTTTTAAAGTAAATTTAGTAATCTTTCCTCCTTTCATTATCAGAGAGGCAGCCTACTTCAATGAAATGACAGTTAACTTCCTTTCTGTAAAATTAACATCACAAAATATCCATCATTTGTGTCTCACCAAAGTGTCACTAAAATAATCCAGTAATTTTTATTGCTTTGTGCAGTTCCAAATGCCCTATGGCCTGTGATATATACAGTTGGCCAACATCCCAGAGTTCAAGGTGCTTCTGGAGTGGGCCTAGAGCAATGTTTAAAAGAGGCTATCTTAGATCAGAATGGCATATAATGAAGACAACAAAGTAGTTATTTCAGAATATACCCCACCTCCTCCCATTTCATGGCATTATTCTACAATGGAGGGACAAGGTTTAATTAGAAATACCTTATAATAATTAATAATAATAGTAATTAGTAATGTCTACTTTGTGCCAGGCACTGTGCTAAACTCTTTACAAATATTATTTCATTCGAGCCTTCCTCACAACAACTCAGGAAGTAAATATTATTACCATCTCTGTTTTACAAAAGAAAAAACTGAGGCAAATGGAGGCTAAGTGCCTTGCTTATGGTCACACAGCTAGTAAGTATCTGAGCTCTTTCAAACTCTGGGCCCAACTCCCTATCCTCTGCACCACTTAGCTGTCTCTGTCAAACAAATGAAACACATTGAAAGGGTTCCAGGAATTAACTAGTCTTCCTGACCCCAGGGATTTTAACCTTGATAAAACCCTTTTGGGTCAGTGGGGTTCAGGATGTTGGCTTGTTTTGGAGAGATATATAATGAGTATAAAAGTCTCTTCTAGGCGAAAGGTTCTATTACTTTCACTGAAAATAAAAATCAAAGATAGATTGCCATATAATGTAATTGTCATTTATGGGATAATATAACATATACCCTCTCTTCTCTTGTTCCCCCACCCACAGGGGTATAATTGCTTTATATAGCTAAAAGAGGTTTTCTGAAATTCAGGATGAAATATCTGGGTCAGGTAGGAAATGGCCCTTCTAACTACTTCTTGGGCATAAGCAGGACTTTACACATGTGCAGACCCAGATTACTAGGGAGTAGTTGTCTCCCAGCCTTTCTTTTTTGTACATTAGATCAGTTTTCTCTCCAGGGATATGAATAAAAGTAATCACATATAAATAAATCTCTCGTGGTTTTGTCCCCATACCATCAAGATTCTAATCTCTTTCTCAGCTTCCTGTGGCATGAAAGGATTACTCTGTCACATATAGATGAAAGTACCATTTGACTACGACTGAATTGAATTTAACAAAGTACAGGGTTTGAAGACCAGAGCAACAGGGCCACTCTGGGCAGAGCCTGAAATCTCAGTTCCCTGAAAAATTAAGTTCATGGTGTCTTTTTGAAAACTCCTGAGTGACAGCACCATTTTGCTTTTAGCAAGGTCTAATATCTCCACACCCCACACCCAGTCTTCTGTTTGTTGTTTTCCAAATGCACTGGAATGCCTTGTTAGGGTATCACTTCCCAGCACCATACTTTAAAAGCCTCTTGGGGAAAAGGAGGAAGTTTTCTCACAACCAGGGAAAAGCTCTCCTATCAGATGCTTCAAACAGACTTATGACCAAATGGTTCAAGGTCAGGTACCATCTCAAGTATCTTTTCTGGCAGGGCTTCTGAGTGTGTCTCTGGTGTCTCCAACATCACATGGTGTTGGCTTGGTGTGGGGGAGGGGATAGACAGCAGCCCTATAGTCAAATATAAAAGAGCAACCACTACACTCATACTTCAAGCTCAAATCCTAGTTCCCTACACAAATACACACACACACACACACACACAAATACCACATGTGCACAAAAACCCCTAGCCCCAGGTTACAACTTTTTTGCATCTCCGGCATTGTTGGAGGATGAAGGAATGACCTTCCTGGATTGTTTAAAAACTTCCTCTTTGTTTCCTTCTGAGGGGGAAAATTCCAAGTTGGAACATGTCACCCAGGGCCAAAATGTGTCTGGTTTTCTGTGGCTATTCTCAAGTGCTCAAAAAATATTTGTGTATTAATTGAAGAAAATGTTAGAGTTGTTGTCCACAGATAAGATCAGAAGCTATGGCGAAAACTTTGGAAATTTCCTTGTGAGCAATTTTTTTTCCTTTAAGGAGAGAATTTTTTCCCCCGAGTTTGACCAAGTGAACATCATATGCAAAATGAAGTCCTGTACATTTTTTACATGTCTTTTAAAGGTGATCCTGATGGAAATTTAAATGTTTTTCTTTGGACATGGTGACTTTAAAAGGGTTATAAATGTCAGAAGAAAGCGCCTGGATGTTGTTCAGCACTTTCTTTTGGCAATACGGTAGGTTAGTAGGTAAAAATGGGAAAGCTGTAACAAGCACTTTCAATGTGCCAATGATGAGAAAACGTTGAAACTGAGAAGTATCATCTCCAACTCATGCTAAACACTGTGATCCATTTCTCTATAACTCAGTAACCACAGTGTTGGAGGCCCTTGTTTTCATGGCACTGACTAATATATTTGTAGACTCCTGCTGAGCCATAAGATGTGTGTAGCCTGTTTCTTTTCCATGACATCTTAATGGCTGGTAAATTATACAGTGCAAATCAGTGCAGTGACACTTCTTTCTAACAGTTGTTGAGCTGCCTTTGGCATTTCCCCCATACTCCCTCTCATATACTAACCCAGTAACATTTCTATATAAATGATCTTAGCATAGCAGCAGCTATGTGGTTTTTGAAGCAGCTGCTATATGAAGGTCACTTCAATGAGCATATCAAGAAGGATGAGACATAGTACTAGCTCTGGAAGGCTTCCAAGTCTAGCTAAGAAGAAGGGACATATGCATTAATATATTTTTAACAAAACTACATTTATCCAAAATGTCAGTGAGTGGTATGGACATTCAATGCCCCTGGAGCTCAGAGTGATCAATAAATCAGCTAGGCGTTTATTAAGCACCTACTATATTCTAGCTGCTATGCTAAGTGTTGGGGATATAAATATAAAAGTGAATGTGAATACCTTCAGGGAGCTTACAGTCTAACCAAGGGAGGCAACAACATATGCAAGTTGTGCATGCATACTTGATACAAAGCAACTTTTTAAGAAAGGTCCTCAAAGCTGAGGAAATTGGGAAAAGTTTCCTGTAGAAAATACTTCTTGATAAAAGCCTTGAAGGAAAGTAGGGATTCTAAGGAAACTGTAAGAGCTCAGAAGAGAGAGCATATTCCAGGCCTGGAGGACAGTCAGTGGAATAACAAAGAGGTGGGAGATGCTGTACCATGTATGAGGGATAATAATGTCAGTTTGGCTGGACTACTATGTATAAAAAGGAGTGATATAGCTAGAAAGGTAAATTGGGACCAGATCATGAAAGGCTTTCAAAGCTAAAAAGAGGGATTTACATTTAATTCTAGATTTGGAGAGTGAGACTTGTCAGACTTGTTAGATATGATGGTCAGTCTTGTCCTTTGAGGAAATCACTTTGATAGCTGTGTGGTGAATGCTCACCGTACTGGCATCTTTAATTCCTGGTTCTAGAACCTGAAATAAGGGTAAGACATAGTCAAGTAAAGATGAAGAAGGCAATTTGGGGTATTCAGAACAATGTGAATCATGGCGGATTGTATGAGGCACATTCAAAGCAAGATAGACAGACCAATCTGACTGTACTAAAGGTTTCATGTATGAGGAGAGTACTAAGGTCTTTGAATGACAGACAGAGAAGTTTATAAAGGATTCTCTAAGCATTAGGTACTTGCTGAGGACTTTTTAATAGACTACTAAGCATGACACTGTACAGAGAGTGCTGAATTTAAAGTCAGAGGATATGAATTGAAATCCCATCTCTGCCTTGCTACCTGTTTGACCTTGCAAGAGACATTTAATCTCTGTAAGCATAATTTTTAATGTGTAAAATAAGATGTTGAAATACAGGGGGCAGCTAGGTGGCACAGTGAATAGAGCACCAGCCCTAGAGTCAGGAGGACCTGAGTTCAAATCCAACCTCAGATGCTTGACACTTAACTAGCTGTATGACCTTGGACAGGTCTCTTGACCCCAATTGCCTTAACTTCCCCCCTCCAAAACAAAAGAAAAAAGGAAAATAATACGGTCACCTCAAAGTTCCTTCTACCTCTATCGCTATGATTCTGTCAAAAATGGGATAGCAGCATATAGGATCTATTTTTTAGTAGGGAGTGACTGGAGACGAGGAGATCGATTAGGAGACTTAATAATAGTATATATATGAAATTATGAAGATCAGAACTAGATTTATACTAATGAAAATGGGAAGGAATACATTGGAGAGACATGAAAGAGAAGTCAAAAAATCATGGTCACTGCCAGAATTTGGGAGGAAAGGGAGAGGAAGAAATCAAAGATTTCGAGTCAAGGAAGGTTATCATTGCCAGTAACAGAAATTGGATAGTCCAAAGGAGAGACTGGTTTGAGGATAAAAATGACCATTCTGTTGTATGTTAAATTATCTCAATCTTTGTATCCACTCACCTACTTTGTAGCCACATACAGGACAACTTTTCTATTGGAGGAGACTGTTTGGGAGGAGCCACACTTTTCCAAAAAATATAACTACCACAACCTTGTGGCCTGTACATAAAATCATAGATCCAGAGTAAGAAAGGACCTCAGAAGCTATAACATCCAATTCCCTCACTTTACAAATGAGGAAACAGAGGCTAAATGATTTGCTCAATATTACACAGGTAGTAAGATTCAGAGGCAGGATTTGAACTCAAGTTCTATGATTAGAAAGCCAGTGTTTTTTTGTTTTTGTTTTTCCTATCATACACCACAATATATCACTGCCTTCCTTATGAAGTAGGCAGTAATATGTGCTGCAAATGTAAAGAGAAAGATGATCCAGTTGCAATGTTTGCTCAACCTAGTGGATATATTGACCCATCACCTTAAAATCTGGTTGAGTTATAAAAGCCTGAAGAGTACAGATCTAAGCTTGTTCAGGGACAGAGTTCCACTTTGACTGAGAGCAGCCTGGGAAACTGGTTTTGCCCTAATTTATGTTCTGTACAGAGAACCCTAGGGACTGTTCTAGGATGCTAGACTAAAAAGTGCACTCCACCTGAAAAAGGCTGAAAGTTCTGGGCCAGTTCCAGACATAGAAACCACATTCCAAAGGTCATTCATTCTGGGATTTCTCTAGACTGATTTTTTCACTCATGACAATATTGGCTTCACAATAGCCTGGGGAGTAGAGTAATGCTTTTTCAACCAAGAATTCAGTTTATTTCAATTAAAAAAAAACATTCATTAAGTGCTACCTAGTATATGCAAGGTACCATGCTGGACATTAGAGATAAAATAACCATAAAGAAAACAGTTCCTGCCTTCAAAGAGTTTATGGTCTATTCATCTCAGAGAAATTATATATGAATGCAAGTGTAGCAGAGAGATCACTGGAATGTGAGTCAGGAAGTCTAGGTTATATTTGCTATGCTTTCACTAACTCTGTTGACTTGGCCCCAAATGAGGGGAGTTAGAATAGATGATTTCTGAGGTCCCTTCCAGCTCTAACATTCTTTGATTCTATTCTACAATTAGTAGAGGATTTCCTAAAATTCCATCATTGTAAAGATCAAAAATTTAGTCTTATTGAATCTAGATAAGCTGTTAAGAATAAGGATTTTCTAGGGCTAATTGATTATATCCCTAGCACTCTCATTGTTGTAAGGGAAGGTTTACTGTGTAAGATTTAGCAGGAATTGAAGCAAACTAATTGCTCTCTCTTTTTTGTATTGTTTTGTTCCTTCTTTTTCATTGTTTATAATTCTTCTTTACAATTTGACTAATGTTTAATGTGAAGGTATTTGTAGAACCTATATCAGATTGCATGCCGCCATGGAAGGGGGGGAAGGGGGGAGGAGGAGGGGGAGAAAATTTGGAACTCAAGGGATTGTGGAACTGAATGTTGTAAACTTAAAGTAAATAAATAAATAAAGATTTAGTAGGAAAAGGCAAAGTGTTGTCAACAGAATGCTGGTAAAGATTTTGCATTGTTAAGGCAGAGGAAGTAAGTTACTAATCAAACAGTTAGCAATCACAATTGTAGAGAGAGAAAGCTAGTTGTCTATGTGGCTGGAGGTGGAGAGCCAAGAGAGAAGGGAAGATAAAATAAAGAATCAGGTCATGGAAGTTAAGCTTCAACAGCATATCCACTTGCCCAGTTCAAGAAACTAAATGTTTAACTCTCCCTTTGCTATTTAGAGGTTCACCCAGCAGGAAGTATATCACCCTGTTTATTAACTTCAAGGATACAGTGAACACATAGAATGGTGGCTTTCAATTTGTTTGTCTGTTGTATAGTGGCAGAAGTGACTGACTTTTTTGTTTGTTTATTTCATATTTGGGGATAGAGGATGTGCACTGTCTATCCCCCACTGAGTAGAGCCATACTCTCCCCTTCATTAACCTCTCTTGGAATACATGGCTTCCTGTTGGTTAGTATAGTGCCTGGTATGTAGGAAGTACATAATAAATGCTTGCTGATTTGATTTCACTTGCCTTTAAAACTCAGCTGAAGCACTACTACCTGAAGGAAGACTTTCCTTGTCCCCACTTGCTAACATTTTCCCCACTAAGTTTGTTTTCCATCTACTCTATATTTATCTTACATATACTGATCTATGCCTATATTATCTCCCCGAATAGAAAGTAAGGTCTTTGAGAGAAAAAACCAAACTTTTTAATTTTTCTTTGTATCCCCAGTTCCGAAGGCTTAGCACATACTAAGTTATTGATAAATGCCTGTTAATTGATTGATTGGTCTAATTAAATGCACAGCTGGTCCAATACAACAGATTTTATGCCCCCAGGTGAGTGCTAGTACCTCCAAAACAGCAAAAAGCCCCACTCTGACTCCAGTGTCCAATTTTCTGGTGCCTTTAAACTTACTCCCAAGAAAGAATTGGGCCAGTGTTTGAAGACTTATTCACTTCTCATTAAGTATTGTAGCAGCACCCTGAAGAAGAACCTCTAACACCTCTTTTCCATACATGAGAGTTATGGGAGCCAGAGCAACCTACCCATGGACTATGCTGGTAAATGTTTAACAACCAGCTCTAATACACACACACACACACACACACACACACACACACACACTGTAATGGTAATGTAATTTGAATTTGAAGATCCCTTTGTGTTGGCAAAGGTAGCAGGTATTTAGAACTCAGTACCTGATCAAGCCTCTGTTGGGGAAACAGAAGGTATGAACTCCTGTCTCCTGTTGCTGATGTGACAGGAAGGGGGTGGCTGAAAGAGGAAGTAGCTAATGCTGTGTATATTAGAAAAACCTCAGAGAGGCACGGTCAGAATTTTTTCAGACAAGAATCTGGTGGCAGAAGTTGTTCTGCTGGAGAGAGAGAGAGTTTCCTTGGCAGCATCTGGAGGTTGGGCTGCTACTGCTGGACTGAGCATTGAGAAGAGGAATGAGAATTGAGAACTGAGTCAGAATTTCTTGAGAACTTGTGGTGGCGGAGCTTCTTCTTTCTGAATAGAAGCCCAGGAACCCAGGAGTCCAGGAGCCCCGGACCCCCTTTTCCACAGGCTGGATAAGGTGATTTTGATTTTTTGAATGAGCTGCAGAAGACTGAGGAAGCATGACTGGGATGCAGGGACTTTGTCTGTTTGTGGCTTGGTTGAGCCTTGAATTCCCGGGAACAGAAATTGTGAAGGATTTGAGATGGACTGGACCCTGTGAACTTCAGTGTGGAGCAGGACCTACCCAGAGAGCTGGACAAGGAACTGGGGGATGTCTGCCATTGAACCCAGGTGACAGTCTGGTGAATCCAGGTAGAATCTGGCACCATGGAAGGGGACCCAGGGAATCTGAGAACCAGCCCCAAGTCAAGATGAAAAGACTTCTCCCTGGGTACTGAGTAAAGATGAAATTGTAGTTTACTAGTGACCTAGGGTGGAGGGTCTGTGTATTTTCTAATGATTGTACGTAGTGATTAATGATACTTAGTAATTGATTGTTGAATAAGTGCCTGATTGAGTTAATTTAGTGTGTCCCATGAGTGGAAGACTTTCACTATTGTACTTTGAGGTGATTTTTCTTTGTTCAAAACTTTGTGCCACTATGGTGGAAACTATGTGGCCATTTTAATGATAAGCTGTTGCAAATACTATATTGTGATTTTCTGTGATAAGTTGCAATATTGTGAATGCTGTACCTTGATTTTCTGTGAGTGTTTTGCTTTGATTTGTTATGGAATAGAGTGTTCACTATACTGTGTAATCAGAACCTTAAAGCTGTTCACAGCAGCCATTCTTCTGGAAAGCTGCTCATACATGGCATTACACACACACACACACACACACACACACACAATATGCAGTATGCTCTGCTCTTTTAATTTTAATCTGCATTGTTTACATTTTCTTCATAACTTTCTTACATCTAATCAACAAAATAATAAACCAAGCCTTGATTTGTTGCAGTTACTGATTTCCAAGAAGTAAGTGTCTGTTGTGAGAATTTAGCATTCAGCTCCTGGGAGCCTACATGAGCCAGTTCCAGCACACCCCTGAGCCTACCAGAAGGATTAGATGTCACACCATACTCAGCTACTCCCTTGAACCACTCTAATCACCTTCCTAAACTGAGTCCAATGAGCTCATAGCCTATCACTTGAAGGAATAATATGATCCATCTAGTTTCACAATCCCCATTTATAGAGATGGAGAATAGGGACCAAGGAAGTTAAAGAACTTTTATATGTATTCAGCAGCAGAGTCAGGATTAGAACCCAGGCCCTCTGGTTCCAAATTCAGTTTATTCCACCATACCAAGCTACCCCTCCTCTTCACAGTTGCTGTGCTTTTGTAGACTATGATAGGAAAAGATTGGACAAAGATGATCTCTTGCACCTCCAAAACACACATCAGCTGTAAGGCCATAAGTGGAAAATTGGACTAATTAGATAAATTTTTAAGAATATAGTATATACTTATTACTATTTAACATCTGTACAAAATCTAATAGTATGCAGACACAGAAGATGACTATGGTAAATACAAATGAAGGGGTAGGGCAAACAAATGACAATTTTAAAAGATATCCTAGCAAATACACAACTAGTTCTTGATAGTCCATTATAAAAAGGGGAGCAATGTTGTGAATGATCCAAAATGGCAAATATCTAAAAATAGGGTCTCAGGTAGGGGTGTGCTGCAACACAGCTCCTAGAAGCTTAGGAAAATTGATTACTAAATTTTCAGTGTTAGCATTTATACCTTGAAGATCAGAAACTTGCAAATCAAGACTTGTTGTTATTGTTTTGATTGTCTAGCTAGACTTAAAGAGATGAGTAATAAGTTAGTAATGCATATTTAAACTTAAAAGTGTGTCATACTTACATTTTGGGAAACAAGTGTTAAATATTTGCTAACATCACATCCCTGGTCCCAGGTTAGAATGGCCAAAGGTTTTGATGATCTGTGTGAGTGGTTCTGCTTTTGGTCTACTTGGATCCCAAATAAAGAACCCAGGCTTTATAAATGTAGAGGATTGCCAGGTGAATTACCACATCTAATCTCAACTGATGAGATGATAGTTCATTTAAGTAAATTATACTGCTTAGTAGTAGCTTATGGATCTCTCAGATTTGTATTCTCCTGGGCTTCTTCCCTTAGAATACACACAACCTGAGGTCTTAGGGAATTGTGATAAGGGGAGAAAAGGATCCTGTGCTGAAGCAACACGTGCCCTGAAAGCCACCAGCCACCTGATTCACCCTGGAAGTTGTGGAGGAAAACGGGGAGGAAAAAAGGCTGCTCTGATTCATAGTCTGTTAGCCTCCCTTGCCCACACTTGAATTCTAACCCTGGAGTAGAAGAAAATCTAGCATTGTTGGGTAAGCATTGTAGTCATTTTATACACACACACACACACACACACACTCACACACCTCCCATTGAAAGTACTTGTGGAACTTATATTAAAATATGAATTTTAGTATTCTGGGAATTCACAATACTGTGACCTTATCAATAGAGATACTCTCCAGTGATGAATGAATGAAAACATATTTGCAAAGGACTGTGCTAAGTGTTGGGTATACAAATAGAAAAGTAAGGCAGTCTTTTCTCTCAAAGAGTCAGTCAATAAATATTTATTATGTGACTACTGGGGTAGCTAGTTGGCATAATGGATAGAGTACCAGGTCTGGAGTCAGGATAACTCATCTTCCTGTGTTCAAATCTAGCCTCAGACACTTATGAGCTGTGTGACCCTGGACAAGTCACTTAGCCATATTTGCCTCAATTTATTCATTGGTAAAATGAGCTGGAGAAAGAAATGGCAAACCCTTCCAGTAGTTTTGCCAAGAAAACCCAAATGGGGTTATAGAGAGTTGGATATGACTGAACAACACATTAGGCTGGAAGCATTGATTTTCCTCAAGGCTCTTGGGTTCAGGGTTCTAAAATATCTCCATAAGGATCTGAGGGGAGATGATGGTCAAGGTGATGGTGTGGTGGTTTGATTTTCCTGGCACAAGCTGTCTCCTCTGTCTCTTTCAGGATATCTTGCTGCCAAAGCTTAACTGCCCTTTGGGTGGCAGATGGTGGGGATGATTGGTCCCTTTTCCTCAGGAGTTACTTCCCCAGATGAAGACTATAGTGGCTGGGTTGGAAACAAGATTGATTGTCTGGGGTATGCTGCCATTTCCAGAGTTTGTGGTTCAGAGAACCACCCATCCTTCCTGTCCATTCTATGTGACACTCATGCATGTTTTCTACCGTAGGGTTTTTATCCAATATATTGAGATCTTCTCTTACTATTGTATCAATACTAATGGAGCATATGAGCTAGGGGTTAATTATCCTTTGTCTTGCTACATGATGGATCATCATTTTTCACAGTAATGAGTTTCTGATGGCATCTTTTATCACACTTCTATGTCATTGCTTATAGTCTGCTGACTCATGCCTACTATGCACTTCTCCATTGCTCTTTGAGTTCTCTTTGAGTGATCTTCCACTTCATTTCTTCAGAAATTATGCTATTACATGACTTGTGGTGATACAATATCATTAGAAGAATATTAGTATTTAATTGGACAGTGACTACAATGTAAATAGAAAGAACAGCCAAAAGTTGAAATTGAGCTCTGTGGTTGTAATAGTCAAGCTTATCCCCATAGACGAGACATGTGACTGTTATCTCCTCCCTATAGAGGTGAGGGGACATATATTTGTAACACTAAATATACCATCAGACTTAGTTATTGTGCTGATTAGCTCTCATGAAATGATTTTATTCCTTTGTTGTTGTTGTTAAAATTGATGACTTTATTTGAAGCGGAGATCTAAAGTACAGGTCTGACCACGTCCCCTTCCTATTCTATAAACACCAGTGGCTCCCTTTTATCTCCAGAACCAAACATAAATCCTCTGTTTGGTTTTTAAAGTTATTCATTTCTTTTCCCCTTCCTACCTTTCCAGTCTTCTAACACTTTACTACCTCCCACATTCTCTATGATCCAGTGACACACTGACCTCTTTCCTGTTCCTCACTCAAGATATTCCATCTCCCAATTTGATGCCGTTTCATTGACTATGCCCTATAACTAGAATTCTCTCTTTCCTCAGCTATACCTCCTGGCTTCCTTGGTTTCCTTCAGATCTTAGCTAAAATCTTTCCTTCTATAGGAGGCCTTTCTTGCTTCCCCTTAATGCTGGGATTTGCCCTCTTAAATTACCTCCAATCTATGCCGTCTAGATCTTGTTTGTATGTAATTATTTGCATGTTTTCTTCCCCCCCTTAGTAAGTGAGTTCCTTGAGTGCAGGGACTGTTTTTGCCCTTCTTTATCCCTGGCATATAATCAGTGCTTACTAAATATTGTTAACTGACTAATGTATACATAGATTATACTCATAAAATTTTTGTAGAGATGAGAATGTATGCATATGAGTCAATAGTTATTGATAATCTCTTGGTTGTCTTTTTTTACAATAAAAATACCCGAGATTTTTTTCCATGCCTTCTTTCTACATATTCATCTCCTTTAGCCATCTTGAGAATTGATTCCCCAATGTCCTCAAAATTGGATTATTTCCTAGATGAACCTTCTCCTATATATAAATGGTTTGGCTTAACTCCTTTGTTCATCTCTGTTTGCTTCAGTTCCATTTCCCCTTCCTCAGGAAGCACATTCTGGATTGTTATATTAGA
Organism: Petaurus breviceps papuanus; assembly: GCF_028583685.1. Lineage (NCBI taxonomy): Eukaryota > Metazoa > Chordata > Mammalia > Diprotodontia > Petauridae > Petaurus > Petaurus breviceps. Next base: position 5,147,455 of record NW_027187345.1, read on the forward strand.
GTCCAAATGTGATGGTTCTACTATTCTTGATGTTTTTTTAATGTTATAAAAATCTTTGCATTTCATTTCTATTTCTATTTATTTGTTGTCCTCCTTCCTATTTCATCCTTAAATGCTCGCTCCCAGGATGACTTGCTTAATTGAGTAAATTTTTAAAAATTTATTTTTCCTTCTTCTTGTTTTATAAGGCAATAATATTCATAACCTCACACTATCCTTCTCAATAAAATGTTATAAGAGGGTTTATATTCTAAACCAGTGGTTCCATGTCCTGCCATATCTCCCTGCTTGGCAATGAAATCAAGTATTTGCTAGCTGGCATAATGGTGAATAGAATTCTAGACCTTGCAGTCAGGATAATACAGATTTTAATCCATCCTAAGACAAATATCAGCAATGTGATCCTGGGAAAGTTATTTCATCTCCCTAAAGCTCTATTTCATTCTCTACAAAATGAGAACAATACCTATGGTACTTACTTTACAGGATTGCTGTTAGTATCGAATCAGATTCAGTACATAGTATTTTAAATATCTTAAAGAATGATATGGAAATCATTATCATTATCATCATTATTTCTAGTGTACTTTGGTCTCCTTATGACAATTGATTTACATTGGTTAAACTTATTTAGGAAATTGTTATAATTCGCATTAATATTTTTCTTCTATTTCCCATTTTGGGGAAATCAGTATTTTACTTACATAGATCATGTTAGGGTTGTTGGAATTGAATGCCATATCTTTTCATTTCCTTTCATTCTTCTAGTTTTGTACTAATTTTATCCTTGCTCTAACAAGTTGGTGGCCTGACTGTAGATATCCAGCTGAATCAGAAATGACCACCATATGGTAATAAATTGTTGTTGGTTAAAATATAGTCAGTTTCATTTTCATAATGCTTTTCAATGTATACTATGCCCAGCACTTTTCAATTCTTTTCTCCAAAAGAAAAAGTTCATAATATATTGACAAGAAATTTTTTATCTGATTACTCCAGAACCACATTCTTCAACGTATTTTTCAGCATTTTCACTTTTGCCCACCTTTACACTGTGGTACAAAAATGTGATTATCCAGTATCAAACATGTATTAATTTCATTTGGAGCATCTTACTGAATTCTTAATAGCATTTCTCTAACTTGTTCTCCTCTAGAGCAAGAAATTGTTCCATAAGTTGCTATTATTTTCATGGTGTTCTTTTTGCATATACTTTGGAAATTACATAATTAGATGTCCAGTCATCCTGAGAAATATTTCCTATTGCATTTGGATGTATAACATCAACTAATAGGATCATACACTTAGAGGAACAAGGCAACCTACAGGCATTTGAATCCAATCTAATTTTAAAAATAAGATTATTGAGACTCAAAAAGGTTGAGTGGCTTACCCAGGGGCACAAAGTTAGTAGATGTTAGTGGTAAGATTTGAAATTAAATCTTTCTGACTCCAATAAATACTGGCAATTCCTTTATCTGCTTTTCTAAATAGGACTTCTTTCTATTTACCTACAACTTTCTTTTATCTGTTCTTTTTTGTAATGAGGTCAAGTTTGTAATATGGTCATGGGTCCATTGACTGATAATGAGTCAAGGAATGGACATTGAGAGTACCCACAGTTAAGTTAATATTTATGAAGTGTCTAAGAATCAAATGGTGCTGATCATCTTCCACCCTCTGTCCCATCATTGCAAAAGAGAAAGAGGCCATAGAGGCCTGAGGTCCATCCTGTATTTTTCTGCATTTTATGGGCTGTCATGGACAGAGTCCATTCCTAAATAGATTCTCGATCTCATTTGTGCTGATCCTCAGAAAGCAAACTCAGTCTGTGACTGGAACCAGACTCAACATTAACATGGTAAGACTTTCCAGAGCTTGAACTTTGCTGGCATAGCTTTCAAAACCACAGGGCCACCTCCACAAAATGGTGAGATATGAAAAGTCAGATTTTTGAGGAAGAGAAGTTGACAGTACTTTAAAATATAAAATTATTCTGTGTAGCTTTTACTTTTCTCCACTCCAACATTTCTGCAAAAGTGATACAGAAAAATGGGGTCTGTGTCCTATTCAGCTGCTTTTTAGCATGAGCATCTATCTTACCACCATTGAGCTGACCAGTATTAACCAGAATCTCAGCCATTGTTCTTGTGTCTCCTAGAAAATTATTTGTGCCATTGGAATTAGATACGGTTTATATTAGTATTTTTTAATATAATAATCTATTATGACAGAGCTCTGGAAGTTCTACCTAAAATCTTGTTTTTTAGCAAAAGTTTGTAAAAATTCATTTAAATTTAGGGTCCCCCAATACTTTTGGCAATTGGAATTCAATTTAATATTTTTATTTCTTCTTTACTGTCTAAAAGTAAAAACTTTTTATTTTGATTTTTTATATCTTATGGCATATAAGTAGCTGTAGCTGGCACATAGGTGCTTACAAGTGCTTGTTGTAATTAAATTGTTCGATTAAATGAGGTTGTGTTTTTGTGTGATTTTGAGTTGTCCCTATGAAAATTTTCTCTCTGGGGAAAAATAGAATTTAATGTACAGATTAATATTGTACAGGTATTGTAAATATTCTTTTTTAGAAAGAATATTGTTTGCAAAATCTTACTTTTCATAAGTCCTCCTTGGTAAAAATAATAATAATAATAATAATAATTTGAGATGAGTAATTGCCTTTGTAAAAATACAAATCACCTGTAGTTACATATACATTGCTACAATTCAGACCATACAATTAGAACCAATTAGGACTCATTAGGTCGAATATAGGACATGTTACAAAAGGAGCCTGGACTTTATGTAAGTCACATAATTATGAACTATTGCTATGACATCTCTTTCCTGTACCCTCATACCCACCAGAAAAGGTGTTGTTGTTGCTGTTTAATTTTGGAGAGGGTTTTTTTGTTTGTTTGTTTTGGCAGAAGTGGGTTGGGGTGGAAAGACCTATGATTTTATCATCATTGTAGGAAACTCCTCATATGGAAGGAGGTGTGGAAAGCCTCTTCAGTGATCCAGATAAGCAATTTTGAGTTAATTTATGGTCTTAGAGAGGTATCTCGGGGCACTATAAAGCTAAGTGATACTTAGGATCACACAGGATGTGTTAGCAGCAAGACTTGAACCCTGGTCTTCCTCATCGCAAGGCTAGCTCTTTACTAGGCCATGCCTCATTTCCTCCATTGTGAAAATTAAAATACTCTTAGTAGTCTTTGGGGATTTAAATACAACTCCTTTGAGTTTGTAGACATTTTTCTTTTCATAAAAGTTTAACTCTTGCTTAAATTGTCTATAACACAGACATAAAAATTGTAGTTTAAAGAGAAAATTAAATGTTGTAGAAAACAGTTGGTGTTGGGAGTTAAGTGTAACAATTGAGAAATGGCTTGATATGAAGCACCACAACCTATGGAGTTACAAAGATGATACATTATTTACCCATGATTCCTGGGAATTTATGAAGACTTAGCTGAGAAACCAACTTAAGGTTTGCATAGAGTCAAGAATGTGTATTTATCTGTGATCCATTAGAATCTATGAAGAATTTGTACTATATGTGCTTTTCTTATGGAGTCAGGTGGAAAATGTAGTTTGTTCCTTTTTTTTTTTTGCTTTATCTCAGAATTTTATTTGACAAACTGTGGAGAAAGATAATTAAAAATATAAACTTGAGAGAAGCCAAAGAATACACAGATAGGAAAAAAGATGAAGAGATCTTTCCTCTGGTGCTGTTTTCAACTTCATTGTATGAAAAGGATTTGAGAGAAGAGACTTACTTTACTTAATATCTTGAGAGACACCAAATGGAGTAATTCTGAATTTCCAGACAAGTGAAGAGAACTAAACAACTACTAAAATTTCAAAAGTTTGAGGAGCGGCCAGGTGGCGCAGTGAGTAAGAGCACCGGCCCCAGCGTCGGAAGCCTGGGATCTAATCTGGCCTCAGATACTCAGCACCCACACACACACACACACAAATAACTGGCCGTGTAACCTTGAGCAAGTTACTTAACCCCAATTGCTTAAAAGAAAAAAGTTTGAAGTAATTTTGATTGTGACTGGTTATAGCCAAATTATTGTAAATAATTTACATATATATAATTTGTATTACTCTCATTTGTAAATGAATTAAATATGGAGTAACTTAATACCTAAATATAGCTATTACTAATGGGAAGCACAGTATTAGAGGCTCAGAATCTGCAATGTTTTGACCATTCACAAAGGTTACCACTAGAATCCAAGGCAGAATTTGCTCCTCTTGGAATCCCCATATGGACCTATGAGTTGGGGGAAAGAGTAGGGAATTGGACCCAGAGAGTGTTCATCACAAGGAAAAACTTTTAAGAAAGCATAGCATAATTTTAACCTTTAGGGGATTAATATGGGGACTGAGAAGATCCTGAGTAACCTCAAACTATTTAATAAGAACTAGGAAACATGAAGTTTTAGTTTCTTTGGATAAATTTTATTGGACTTTACAAGTTAAAATTAAGAAAATTTTGAAAAATCTCAGAATCTTAAAGTATAATTAATATTATTTTCAGGATGAAAGAACAGCCATACCTGTTCAGTGCGTGAAAGTATCATTTTACAAATAATTAAGATGAATCGAAAAACCACTTTTCTTGGCATAGATATGGCATGTAATATTTGTTAGCTAATTGAGTTAATTAGCTAATTATAATTAATAGAACTGCAAAGTATTGAGCAATCCTTTGTAAAGTTCATTTCTGTGTCATCTCAGTAAAGTGAATACTAAAGCTGGTAAATAAGGAAGAAGAAAGGAGGAGGAGGAGAAAGAAGAGGGAGGAGGAGCAGAAGGTGAAAAGAAACAGGAGGAGGAGGAAAAAGAAAGAAGGAAGAAGAAAGAGGAAAGAAGAACAAGATGATGATGATGATGATGATGATGACGATGACTATGATTAGCATTTATATAGCACTTTAAAGTTTGCAAAGCACACTTTACAAATATTACTTAAATTTGCCCTCAAAACAGTTCTGGGAGGTAGATGCTATTTTTAATTCCCATTTTACAGATGAAGAAATAGAGACAGATAAAGGTTAAATGAGTTAAGCTAGTGTCTGAGACTGAATTTAAACTCAAGCCTTCTTAACCCTTTGTCTAGCATTCTATCCAATGTACTACTTTGTCTATGGGTAGCTTGCTTTTCAGCTTTTCTTTTTTTACTGTATTCCCTTATTAGATTGTAAGCTTCATAGGGGGCAGGGGTTGTGTTAGGTTTTTTTGTTTTTTGTTTTTTTATATTTTTTGCATCCCTAGCACTTAGCGTAGTGCCTGGCACATAGTAGATGTGTAGTAAATGTCTGACTGACTCTAGAACTCTAATCAACACAATGATAAACCATGAGTCCAGGAGAATGAATAGGAAACATGCCACTCACTTCCTGAGAGAGAGGGAATGAACTTAAAATGCAGAAGGAGATTTCTGATTTTCAGTTATGCCTAATATGGATATTTATTGTGCATGTCTTTTAAAGATAAGTATTGAAGAATTTGTTTTCCATTTGTTTTTCTTTTGTATTTGCTTTATTGTAGATGGAGACAGTGAAAGGGATAGATTATTTTTAAAACACTTGCTACTTGAAAAATAAGTAATAAACTAAAATAATTAGCATAAGTCAATTAATATAATATAACTTTATTACATTGTTATTAGGAACCTGTACTGTTCTAGGAACTGGGAGTAGTCAACTGCATATATAATTTCATTGATTTAGACATTGATTGAGGATGAGACTAGTGTTTTTAACTTGAGAATTTGGGGATAGTCTTCTAGCTCTAACATCCCCATATCCTAAGAAAGAAAGGAATTACATCAGGTTTTCTTTGCAGGGATGACAGCCCAGTTGTATTCCCAGGACTTAGCACAGTGCCTGGCACATAGTAGGTACTGATAAATATTTATTGACTAATTCAGAAAAGTAATTGTCTCCTTCACAAGGAGAAGTCTGTGTTTTATCATTTCTCCAATAAAATGACTTTGGTTACTTAGGCTCTTTCTGGCAAGTTTGGAACACCATTCATCTAAAAATCAATAGTCAGGAAGCTCTAAATACCTAAGTGATTTATAATAATGAATTTATAGAGTTTAAATATGTAGAACCCATGTAAGCAATAAATGGCACAAAAATGGAGATCGCAGGTTTCTCTGCCAGCCTGGTGCAACTTTTTTTCCCCCCAAGCCTCTTGCATATATTTAATAACACCTAGAAAAGGTGATGAATTTGACAATTCATAAAAAATTCCTTTATATTAATGAAGCAGTCAAATAGAACTTCAATCAAATAATTTCGGTATTTCTTTCATTTTAGCATGCCAATATACCTAAACATCTGAAAATTATGGGTTTTTTTGTTTCTATTTTTGTTTCTATTTTCCTTTCAATCTTCTCTTCCTCCTAACACCTAATGCCAACTTTCAAACATGTTGATAGTTGATATGGGAGATATGTTACATATCTCCCTTGATAGAGAAGGAATGATAATGAAAAGCAATAATAATTCATTGAAAATTAATCTGTTAAATTATGCACAACTTTAGAAAATGGCCAAGTTTAATATATATTTGCAGTTTGACAAACACATACCAAATTATCTCTGAGTTGGTTTTTTTTTAGTATAATTCCAGAAAAGTCTCCTATATCTCAGCAGGCAAGTAATTGCATTGAAGTATATATGACATTTCATAAATGAAAATCTAATACAAATGAGGAAGATGAAATAGAGTAAAATCAACTTATGTCCATGGCCAAAGATCAAAAGTATTGAATTGCAAAATTTGAAAAGACACTTAACCACTATGACCTTCATTTTCCCCATCTATGAAATTCTGATGAGGCAGAAAAAAGGGATTTGTCTAAAGAGAACAATGTGAATGTACAAGAACCTCATCTAATGACTCAGTTTTTGATATACTAAAGATGGAGGCAAAATCAGTTAATGGAAGATTAATTTACATATATGTAATATACATGCATGCATACACACATACATATATATGGTAGAGTTCTGTAAGAATGGTGAATATCAAGAATGCTAAGCTCAGAATGAACTGAGGCTAATGAGAAATGTTAATGCCAACAAAAAAAGGGTTGTTGTTTATTTTAAGTGAAATAATTTATAATGTACTTTATAGAATTGTTGCAAAAAAATACCACTCTAAACTCTAAAGCATTATATAATGTAAGCTATGATGAATTAGAATGTCATTCATCTTTCCACCTCAAAGAGGATTCATGTAATTTGTAAAATAGTCTAATGTAGCCCATTATTATCAAAGAGAATGATGGGAAGTATAGTTTTTTCCAAGTTAGAGGGAGGGAAAGAAGAATCATGGGAGGCAGAAGCCTACTGGGAAGGTGTGTGTATAGGCATTTGGTATGCAGACATAAGTCAGGGCCAAGGGCCAGGTGACTGCAAATGAAGAGAACTTCGATCCCCAAACTGAATTATAATTATTCAGAAAGATTGGAGCCTTGTCTGTCTCACCGATCTGTGTTAAGGAGTTATCTTACTGGACAGAATTTTATGGTTTCCCTGTCACACCAACCAAGATCTGGTAAGTATATCCCCTCTCCACTTTTCCCTTTCTCTGGCCTGACTCTCCAACAAAGAGGAACTGATTGCAGGGGGAGGGGGAATGATGGAAATCTTGGGTAAAGAAGTGGTCACCCTGTCTTAGAGTTTGTAATAGAAAGGAAGTCAGGCATAATCTGACAATCACCCAAGACTTCGAGAGAGCAGGTTTCCAAAGGTTAGAGGAAAGAATAGGCAGGAACCCATATACTAAAATTATATGAAGTATGGCAGTCCAGAAAAAATGGAAAGGTCTCAAAACAATTCCAAAAGCATAGAAAGAAATAAGTCTGTCAAGGTTAAAAAGAGGGGGTGGGGGAGAGGAATTGTCCACAGAGAACAGTCTGAATGCATGAGAACTCATCCAATGACTCAGACTTTTTTAGACACATACTAAAGATGGAAGCAGAAGCGATTAATGAAAGAATACCAAAAAAAAGATAGAGTTCTGTAAGAATAATGAATATCAAGAATGCTAAACACAGAATGAACTGAAGCTAATGAGAAATATTAAACCCAGAAAAGAGGGTTTAAAAAAAGAGTCTATTGGAGAAAAGAGTAGAATCAAAGAAGGAACAGGGTCCACCCACTGTTTGGAGGGAAAAGAGGACAATTTATGGACAACTATTCAACACTTATTTTCATTTTTTTATGAATGGAAAGAGTTATCTTTGCACTGAAATTGACAAAATCAATAGAATTAAGAGAGTCTTAATGAGTAGATAATAGAATACCTTGATGCTTTTAAACTGAAAAGAGGGGGTGAAGGGAAAACACTCTGTGTAGGGGGTGGGGTGGGATGTATTTTCTAGATAACCTAGGAAATAACTATGATCTGGCAGCTCTGATTACTACAAGTTTAAAAGATCTAGACAAGGATTAAAGGACCAAAGAAGGACAAATGCACACATTTTTCAAATGAAGGGAAAAAATTTGGAAGGTGTATACTATAGGCCAATGAGCTTGACTTAGGTTCCAGGCAAATATATTATCAAAATAAGGAGCTAGGTGCCACAGTGGATGGATAGGGGGCTAGATCTGGAATCAGGAAGACCTCAGTTCAAATCTTGCCTTAAATATTTCCTAACTGTGTGATCTTAAGCATGTCACCTTATGTCTGTCTGCCTCATATGTAAAACTGTGATAATAATAGCACCCATCTCTCAGAGACGTTTTGTGAGGATGAGATAACATAATGCTTGTAAAGTGTTTCTGCATTGTTATAATTAGCAAAGTTCATACACACCCAGTTGACTTTACTAAGAAGAAGTCATGCAAGGGTAATATTTTCCTTTTCCTCCAAGTCTAGTAGATCATGGGAATGTTATAGAAACATTTTGCCTTGATTTCAATAAAGCATTTGATAAAGTGTTTCATGCTAACCTTCTGGTAAGATGGAGAGATAAATACTAACTGATAGTATAGCAGAATAGATTTGGAACTGGACCCAAGACTACAGCTCTGAACAATGTTAGCTTGCAGTGAAGTGTCTAGTGGAGTGCCCCAGGGATCTGTGCTTGGCCCCATACTACTTAATACTTATTAGCTGTGTGTCTTTGGTCATCATTTTACCTCTATTTGCCTCAATTTCCTTAAATGGGGGTGATAATAGCACCTACCTACCAGGATTTTTGTGAAGATCAAATGAAATAGCATTTATAAAGCATGGTACACAATGATATGGCACATAGTAGATGTTATATAAATGATAGTTATTGGTACAAACTACAAACTACCACAAACACCTGTGTAACTTTGGGTGAGTCACTTAACTAGACCCCACATTAGTTCAACTATAAAATGAGAGGGCTGGACTATAAGGCTTTCAAGGTTTCCTAGCTCTAAAATTCTGATTCTAAAAGATGCCTATCCTCCTTTTCAACTATAAAAATCTATAGCTGTCAAATTGAAAAAGCTAAATAATGTGGTCCCAAGTATCCTGGAAATTCCTGAGGCTGGAATAAAGGAACATTGTTCTTTTGCTTAAAAGGTTTTCTGAACAACCAGGAAAGATCAGGAGAACAAAACAAAAACAAAGAAACCTTACAACTAATTCCCCCCTTCCAGTACCCATTGTCCTTGGGTCCAAAAGGTTTCACATCCTTAACTGTCAATTTTCTATTTGCTTTTTTAGTTGTTAACACAAAACCTGATGGAGAGGTTGGGGTAATGCTTTAAACTTGCCCAAGGTAACAGCCAGTTATTAATGAGACTGGTTTTATGCACTTTTATCTCTTATTTGAGACTATTTCTAAATAGTACTGCCCATTTATTCATACCCAATGTATTTATACAAATATTACTTGGGGTGGGATTTCTTCAGCAACTATCATTGTATTTGTGGTGGGTAATTTGTTTTTTTTTAGCAATTATTTCGATAATTACTATTATATGAAAGCATCTCACATAAACCTTGTAGTACACTGCTTTTTTTTAGAATTTCTGGGGTTTTGAATTGTCAAATTAACATTTTTTCCCTTTTCATATTTGAAGTGTCATTTTTTGCCTCTTTTAAAAATTGCTGATCTTCTTTGATGTATAGTGAAATAATAAGCACTTATGCTTTCTGAAAAGCAGTTTGATGAATCTCAAAATGAACATGTCATAAAGATAAAAGTGCTGTCAGTACTTTTCTAAGTAAACACATTGTAATTCTACATTAATCACGGATATTTTTCATTTTGATGCAATAAAAGGAGTAGGTCCCTACTGATGATTTTTCTTACATCTGTCATAAAATCTGTATAAAAGATTGGCTCTAATTCCCATCCCTGGACCTGTTATTTTAAACCTACCTGGGCTAGTTCTGTACATGCAAACTGTATTAAAAGGGTAGACCTGATGATTCAGGGTCCACATAATATAGAAAATAGCAAATTTTAAAAACTGACTCAATTGCACTGGTTGTCTAGCCTAGAGGCCTCCAAACTTTTTTGATCATTTTCCCTATCAGCAAAAAAGTTTTTGAAATGTACCCCTAATGATGTATGTTTATTCATAAATTATGTATATGAATTGTTGTATTAATATATTGTGTATCCTATGAAACATATACGAAAATAGAAATTTCAAAAGATTCAGTAAAGATAGAATAAACATTTATAATTTTATGCTATTAATGGTATAAAAGAAACATTGTGTTTGGTGGTTGTTTTTTTTTTTGCTTTTGAGAGTCACACATTTTAATGTACTTGATTATTTTTAAAAACCCATGTTTTTACATTGAGAGATTGGGTAGATTTATAAATAATAGTATTCGTTTGTTGTTTCTGTTCAGTCATTTCAATTGTGTTTGGCTCTTTGTGACTCCATTTGGGGTTTTCTTGGCAAAGATACTGGAGTGTTTGTCATTTTCTTTTCTGGTTCATTTTTTTTTCTCAAATGCTTTATTAACTTCTGATTTATATCATTCATTTCCTCCAGATTTTGAGATGCAAATTTTCTCCCTGCTTTTCCTCTACCCACCGCCCCAAAATAGTCCCACAGGATATCCCCTCCTCCAATCTGCTCTCTCCCATATCTTCTCCTATACCCCTTTCAACTTTTCCAGAGGGCATGCTGAATCTCTATGCCCCAGTGCCAGTATATCTCATTTCCCAGTTACATGTAAAATAGTATTAATAATAGTATATATATATATATATTTCTTTTTTAAACATTTGATTTTAAAACTTTGAATTTCAGATTCATTCCCTTCCTCCCTTGTCACCCACCCTTACTGGAAAGATAAGCAATTTAATATAGGTTGTACATGTGTTGCTAATGCAAAACATTACCATAGTAGATATATTGTAAAAGACTGATGATATTTCCCTCCCTCCTATCCCACCTCCCACTTGTTCCATTCTCTACATTGATCCTGTCCCTTTTCAAAAGTAGGTGCTTCCACCTTACCTCCCCCCAGCCTGCCCTCCCTTCCATCATCCCCTCTCTCATCCCCTTCCCCCCCTACTCTCCTATAGGGTGAGACCCTATTTAGTGTGTATTTCATTCCCTCCTCAAGCCAAATTCAATGGGAATAAGGTTGACCAATTCCCTTTTGCCTTCCTATTCTTCCCCTCCATTGTAATCATTTTTCCTTGCCTCTTCTATATGAGATAGTTTACCCATTCTGTCTCTCCCCATCTCCTCACATTATATTCCTCTCTCACCTCTTAATTTCACTTTTTAAGTATCATCCCTTCCTATTAAATTGGTCCTGTGCCCTCTATCTATGTATACCTGTAAACATGTATATACATACATTCACATATGTATTCATATGCCCATATACCCTCTGATATAGAAATATATATATATATGTACATATATATATTCCCTTCAACTATTTTCATACTGAGAAAAGTTTCATCAGTTACAATGATTGTTTTTCCATGTAGAAATGTTAATAGTTCAACTTTGATAAGTTCCTTATGATTTCTCTTTCCTGTTTACCTTCTCATGCTTCTCTGGCTTCTTGTATCTGAATGTCATATTTTCTATTCAACTCTGGTTTTTTTCAGCAAGAATGCTTGAACGTCCTCTATTCCACTGAATGACCATATTTTCCCCTGAAACATGATACTCAGTTTTGCTGGGTAGGTGATTCTTGGTTTTAATCCCAGCTCCTTTGACCTCTGGAATATCATATCCCAAGCCCTTTGATCCGTCAGTGTAGAAGCTGCCAGATCCTGAGTTATCCTGATTGTGTTTCTACAATATTCAAATTGTTTCTTTCTGGCTGCTTATAATATTCTCTCCTTGGTCTGGGAATTTCAGAACTGGCTATAATATTCCTAGGAGTTTTTTGGGGAGGATCTTTTTCAGGAGGTGATCTGTGGATTCTTTCAACCTCTGTTTTGCCCTCTGGTTCAGGGCAGTTTTCCTTGAGAATTTCTTAGAGGATGATTTCTAGGTTCTTTTTTTGATTGTGGTTTTCAGGTATTCCAATAATTTTTAAATTCTCTCTCCTGGATCTATTTTCCAGGTCAGTGGTTTTTCCAATGAGATATTTCACATTGCCTTCTATTCTTTCATTTGTTTGGATCTGTTTAACAGCATCTTGATTTCTCATAAAGTCATTAGCTCATATGCTCCAATCTAATTCTGAAGGAATGATTCTCCTCAGTGAGTTTTTGAGATTCTTTTTCCATCTGGCAAACTCAGCTTTTTAAGACATTCTTCTCCTCATTGCCTTTTTGAGCCTCTTTTGCCATTTAAGTTAGTCTATTTTTTTAAGGTGTGTTATTTTCCTCAGTCAGCCTGTTGACTCTCATTTCATAATTTTCTTACATCGTTCTCATTTCTCTTCCCAATTTTTCCTCCACTTCTCTTATCTGCTTCTTAAGGTCCTCTATGGCCTATAACCAGCTCCTATTTTTCTTGGAAGCTTTTGGTGCGGGAGTTCTGACTTCACTGTCTTCCTCCTGTTCCATGCTTTGATCCTTTTTGTCCCCAAAATAGGATTCTAATGTTGGATTGCTCTGCTTGGTTTGCTTCCTTTGCCTGGTCATGTTGCCACTCAATCACTTGACCCCTGGGCTTTTTGCCACAGTAGGACTCTGCCACCAGACAGGGGAGCTTCCTCTCTGAAGCTTCCACATGCTCTGGCAAGCTTGTCACACACCCAGGACCTCCGATCTAGACCGCAATCCAGATCCAAGCAGGTTAAAGCAAGAGCGATTACCCCTCAGACTGGTCTCTTGGTCCCCCTACAATTTGCAGGCCAGGAGCTGAAGCCGCCATGTGGTGGTGGCAGCCGTGGCACCTCAGCCACTTCTCACCCTGGGGGCAAAAGCCCATGCACTCCCAACTTCTGGGTCCCAAAGTCCAAACTGCACTGACCTCTCACTTTGTCCTCAGCATCTATGTATTGATAATTCTGGACCACCACAGCTGCTAGTGATCTGGAGTCCCTTCAGCTGGTGGTTGGTCAGGCCCACCCTGGGACTAAGACCTCCAGCTGGTGCGGGGCTGGGGTCGGCTCCCAGAGTGATGTGCTGGCTGATACCTGCCAGCCTGCCAGGCTGTCCTCAGTGGGAGATTAGCTTCTCTGTGTCATTTTGTGGGTTCTGTAGCTCCAAAGTTTGTTCAGAGTCTGCTTTTACATGAATTGGAGATGGTAGCAGCCAGAGCCCTGGGGAGGTCCTGTTTCTACTCTGCCATTTTGACTCTGCCCTTTTCTGGTTCATTTTATACATGAAGAAGAAATTGAGGCAAACAGGGTGAAGTGCCTTGAGTTGAGTTACACAGCTAGTAAGTGTCTGAGACTGAATTTGAACTCAGAAAGAAGAGTCTTCACAAATCCAGGCCTGGCTCTCTATCCACTGTGCCACCCAAGTGCCACAAAATACAACAATCAATGGGGCGGCTAGGTTGCGCAGTGAATAGAGCACCAGCCCTGGAGTCAGGAGGACCTGAATTCACATCGAGCCTCAGACACTTACCACTTACTTAAGTGGCAAGTCACTTAACCCCAATTACCCCTCCAAAAAAAAAAAGAAAAAAAATACAACAATCAAATAATAGGACACGAGTCAGTAAACATAACAGCGTTTTTACAGAGAACTTGTGTGTAGATATTCACCGCGTACAAATGCTTAAAACAAATAACAAGTAAAAGTCAATTGTTTCTCATTTCAACTCAACAGAAAGTTTCCAATATGAATTCATTCCATTTTTTTTACCTGTTTATGCTTAATGAATGATATCATGCCTTTATTTCTTATCATATTTGGGTATTTTTATCACATTTTTAAATGTATGAGGAATATTAAGAAGATTGATTTGGTATGACCACTGAGATTAAGAGGGGAAGTAATATAAAATAAGTGTGGAAAGCTAGGGTGGTACCAGGTTGTGAAAGGGTTGGGTTATTTTGTTTTTTATGTTTGTGTTTATGTGTGTGTTTTGTTTTTTATTTTGCCTTTTGGAGAGAGGAAGGTAGGACAACTGGGGTTAAGTGACTTGCCCAAGGTCACGCTGCTAGTAAGTGTTAAGTGTCTGAGGCCAGATTTGAACTCAGGTCCTCCTTACTCCAGGGCCGGTGTTCTATTCACTGTGCCACCTAGCCACCCCTTTGAAAGTTTTTAAATGACAAAGTGAAGAGTATATATTTGATCCTAAATGTAATGTGGGGCCACTGGAATTTATTTAGTGTGTGTTGGATGGGGAAGGAGAAGGGCCTGTGACATGGGCAGACTAGGAAAATGAGTGTCAGCTGTGTGGAAGATGATTTGGAAAGAAGAGACTTGAGTCAGAGAGATCAGTTAGGAGGCTATTGTAGAGGTCTAATAAGCAAAAGGTAAATGAGGGTCTGAGGTATATAAAGTGTTTGAGGAGGAGTAGTGTGTCTGGTGTGAGAGCTTGCCAAGCCCTTTTCAGGACTGATCACCCACCTTTGGTGTCTATCTGGTACTCAAGTCTCACCTGTGGCTCCAAGAAACTGAAGCATGTGCAATCGCCACACCCTGGCAAACTGTCTCAGTAGGCAGGCTAACCCAGGTTGAGGGGAGCTAAGAGGCCTCAAACCCATGGGTGAGCTAAGAGGGTGTCTAGCCCAAGCATGTGAGAACTCCCCCCAGCAGAATGGGCGAATGAGAACAGTTTGCTCCAACAGCCATAAAGATGACTGAAGCAGGTTCGATGGAGTGCTTAGAGCTTGGTCAGACATCAAAGATGACAAGTTCATCCACTGCATCTTGGGCCATCACCAGTCATCTTGACTTTTGTTTTGCCATTGGACTGCAATAACTATGAAAGAGAGAGGCTGACGACTTTATAGCTCTGCCTCACTTAAATCCAATTCATCCTCAAGTCATCACCTCATAATGTCATTGAAAACATAGTCCTCATTGAAAATGAAAGACAAACAACAAATGAAAGGCTGAACAAGAGTACTCTATGTGAGTAGAGAGGAGATTGATATGAGGGATATTATAGAGGTAGAAATGACAGTTTTCAGAAACACATTGTATATGTAAGATCAACTTATGTGAGCAGTTAGGATTCCATAGACTCCAACAAAGCAGTTGCTTCCTCTTTGGACATTGGTGACTCCAGACTATTCCCAATTAGCTGGGTGATTGGACAAGTTTTTGTTGCTTTGGGCTTTGCTGGATACTGTAGGGATTGCTTCATTGTTTTGTATTTTTCATCTTTAACTTCTCCTTTCTATTTTCAAAATAGGCCACCTCTTTCTTTCTTATATGTATCTTAAAATAAGGAAGTGACAGACTCTTATCCAGTGATAAAAAAACAAAGTTAGACAAGAATGTATTTTCCTGGTATTTTGAAATTTTAATCCAAAGAGCTTTAGAATCTAAGACAGTGCACAGAGAGGTCCTGACTTAAATCAAGGAGTTCCCATCATTAACCAAATTACAAGGCATAAATCATTGTTTGCAGGTAACTGATAGGACATAGAGAACTCTTAATGTCTTAATGATTGGCAGACTGAGGATGGACTACCCCCCAGATCCTGGTCTGTAAAAGCAAGCTAGTCCTTCAAACATAATCTGTCTGATTTCTTCTCCACCTTTTCTCTTGCACCTTTTTCTATAATACAATAACAGGGAGAGAGGGATGGATTGCTGTACCCCATCCCCTGTACAGGAACAGTAAAATCACATGACAGTAGTATATATGCTTGCATCTATATGTAAGCATTGCTGATTAGGAAGGGAATTCATAGACATTATTTCTGAGAAGAGGAGGTGAGGATTTTGAATCCTTTAGGTAATATGATCTAGGCACCTAGATTTCCCAGACAGCAAAAGCTTTGGTAGTAGCCTTGTCAGTAACCCCAAATTCCAGAGTACTAGAGGTTAGTCACTACAGCTGAATCCTTAGAAAGGGTGGAGGAAACCAGAGTGGTGAAGGGGTGTTAAAGTTTACAACTGACTTTGAAGACCTCAGTGGCAACCTCTGCCTCTGTCTGCCATTTGAAAAGTACTAATCTGGAGTTCAACTATAGAGCTACAAAAAAAGACTGAAGAGAACAGAAGTTAAACACCCATTAAAACTGCCATTAAAAAGAATATATAACCTTACCTGCTACTGAACCTCATTCTTCCTTTCATTACCAGGAAGACACAAATAATTCACAAATTAAATAAAATTCTTCCAACCTTCACCTCTTCAACATTCTCCCACTCAGTGGATTGGAGGAAAGAATTGCTTTGCTAGAACTGGTGATCTCTATGGGTACAGCAGGTTCCCTGTGCTACTTCAAAAATGACACAATGAGACTTTCAATGGATTTGCTATATGTGTGTTATATGTGTTCCTAGAATTGCTGACAAGCTATCTACCCACCCCTAACCCCCACTCCCATTCTCTGGGACTTCTTGTTGCATGGTCCATAAATTTTATAATCAAAGCCTTGGGCAAAGCCATTTATCTCCTGCACAGAGGACAGCTCAGTTTTCCAATCAACCTTAAAACTTTCTGATTGTCCAATATTAAGCTTCCCAGCTTGCTTCCTGCTTCCATGGAGAGGAAAAGAAATGAATTGTCCTCATAACACTCAAAAGTATCTAACTCAGTTTTAACCTTTAAGTTATGCAAAAATGTCATACAATATTTTGTTTTCATTTGTAGATGGTGAGAAAATGTGGTCAGCTTAAATGCTAGGATTCTGAGGGCCTAAGAAGTGAAAAATTGAATAGTTGTACAGATTTTCCCTTGCATGCCCTCCCATGAATCTCACTCAGTTACATTTTCCTATTGCATAAGTACATATAAACAAATAGAGTAGGTTGTGAAAGTCAACACCATAAGGGCATACCTCTGTTTGCCATGTCTGTTCCCTGGGAATTGGGGTTGGGAACTAGTTTGGAGGTAGTATGTATTAGCGAGTCTTTGTCATATGTTGTTTCTTCCCATTAACTCTGTGTATTTTATTTCTGGGTCAGTGAACATGTACAAGGATTTTCCCAAAAGAAATTATAGCTTAAAACCACACTAAAATTTTTGAAACACCCTGCATAGAAAAAAAAAATATGTGAGCACGCTTTTATCTTTGCTCAGTTAAGTTGTGGTGGAAGAAAGGGGGCATTTGATTTGAAATTATCTCTGGTGGTCTGCTCTAATTGTGATTCTCAAGAGGGCATTTTTTTTCTAGAAAGAACATGCTTACTATAGAATAGGAGTAGCTCTCAGAGAAATTTAGGGAAAGAAACATTCTGTGAGAATCTGACAGCATATAATGGAAAAAAGCAAGAGGAGAACATCCAAAGAATCCATTCTGGGCCCATCCACAAATTATAGTTTTCTCCAGAGGCTGTCTAAACAGAAACCCCAAGATCTTATTTCCTTCTGAATTTTCCAGTGATAATGTGTTCCCAACAAATCATCAGGACATAATCAAATGCTGTGGAAAACTTTATTTCTCAGGAAAACTTTTAGAGTGTAGACAAGGCAAGGATCTGGTATAAAGCTTAGTACATTTTTAACAAGTGTTCTTCTTGGCATCTATGTAAAATTCAAATAATTTACACACACCACAACTTATAAGCAATATGTCAGACCCATAATATTAAATTCTTTTTTCCAAAGATGTCAAATCAAATTATTTTATTAAAGTAATTTCTAAAGACGTTTTTTTCAGCTCAAAGGCAGAATTTGACCTTATGAGAAGGGACCTATGAGGAGTGATTTTAGGGTCACCAGCTAGAAAAACTTATATCTAGGTTGCCAGATACCAAAAGTATCTCCACTACTGACCTAACATTAAAACTAAATTTTACTCTTAGAAACTTTTTCCTTCAGTTTTGAAGAGTTCCCAGTAACAATGCAAATTGACATGGTCGTCTCTTACTTTATGGGTATTCACATGCCCAATTGATAGCTAAGTGAGTATAGCAAGGCCTTGGGACAGGGAATTAGCACTAAGAATTGGGACAGTGGTACCAGTGAAAGAGAGATGGGTGATTTTTTTTTTTGCTTTTTGGAAGGCAATTGGGGTTAAGTGACTTGCCCAAGGTCACGTGGCTAGTTTTGTGTTAAGTATCTGAGGCCAGATTTGAACTCAAGTCCTCCTGACTCCAGGGCCGGTGCTCTATTCACTGTGCCACCCAGCCACCCTGAGATAGGTGATTTTAAAGAAGGTAATAAGGGTAAGGAGAAAGTTAGGTGGCACAGCAGCTAGGCCTGGAGTCAGTAAGAACTCAATTCAAATACCACCTCAAACACTTGCTATCTTTGTGGCCTTGGGCAAGTCACTTAACCTCTGTTTGCCTCAGTTTCCTTAATTATAAAATGGGGGTAAATTAAAAATAAAATGGGGTGTAAATAAATAAAATGATAAAATATTTGCGAAGCACTTAGCACACTGCCAGGCAAATAATAGTTGCTTTAGAAATGTTAGTTATTGTTATTCTCTGAGATTATCTTTGTCTCCTGCAATTTGGCTTAAGCAATATCAGCCAAATGAAGAGCACTTGACTCTTAACCCCACCACAGACAAAGTGAAGAAATAGAGAAGATAGACTCCCAAAATTTATTTAAAATCTTTCATAAAGGTTTTATCATTGTTGAGCAAAGAAGGAAGTGGAAGGATTCGATCCCTTATCTCATTTGCCTTATCACCACTGCTAGTTTATTATTCTTTGAGTCACAGATAATGAGAGCTATCAGCCCCCAGATTTCTGAAATATTCCTGATGAAATGTCCTGAGGATCCTTGCTTTGAAAAATGCATTTTCTTTGCAACTTGAGGGGCATGGTTTCTTCAGTTCTGCGTCTAATTGCACATTTAATTTCACTCTACCTTAATTCTGTCCCTATCTTCTGTCTTTCTTCTTGCAGCCACTTGGGTACCAAAGGAGCTGAAATGAGAAAAAGGCAGCAGTCCCAAAATGAAGGAACATCTGCTATGTCTCAAGCACCTGGAAACCAGAGGCCCAACAACACATGTTGCTTTTGTTGGTGCTGTTGCTGCAGCTGTTCGTGGTATGTTATGTTATCTCTTTGATAGCATATTG
The DNA here is from genome assembly GCF_028583685.1 of Petaurus breviceps papuanus. Classification (NCBI taxonomy): domain Eukaryota; kingdom Metazoa; phylum Chordata; class Mammalia; order Diprotodontia; family Petauridae; genus Petaurus; species Petaurus breviceps. The sequence goes on from NW_027187345.1 coordinate 5,167,024, forward strand.
AAGCTAGGTAAATAACAAGAGAGGACACATGCCAGTTTCTGGACTCACAGAGGTATCTCTGATAGATCTCTAATCTCTCCAGCTCCCTAAAGCCCATTAAATAAAAGAAAAGATGTTTCTTTTTCACAAATAAGAATTAAGAAAGATAGTGCTACTCTCAGTTGAATGAGAGATGTAAAAACTGCAGAAATTTGAGCTTTCTTCATCTGGGAATGTAAAATTAATCTTGGGGTAGGGAGAAGAAAAATCTGTACTTTTTTTACTTAGCTATGGTTCTGAAAGAAATGGATGAGATGTCTAACAGGCAGGCATCCAGCACTGTGCTTAATGCTGGGAATACAAAAATAAACAAAAAGAAAGACAATCCCTGACCTCAAGAAGCTTGCATTCTCATAGAGGAAGATAATACACAGAACGAAGCTGCAAAGGAGTGGAGGGTGGGAAGACTTGGCATTCACTCCTGAGAAAACCACAGCACAAAGGGGAATGAAGCCTATTCAGTCTGGGCCCCTCCCCCAGACAGAGACACCAGGAGGAATTTATGAAAAAAGAAGGGGCTGGGCATGGCAAAGCAGTGTTTTAGGGACAAGAAGGTAATGAGGGAAGTTCTAAGATATGACAACAGCTCCAGAGCACCAAACACTCAAATAAATAATCCAAAATAAATGCATAATCTTGCACCAAGAATACAAACTCTGTACTAGGAGAAAGGTACATCTACCCAGAAGTACTTGAATTCTTCCAGGCCATGAAGGTACCCTCAAGAGAATGATTCTCTAACAGTTCAGTGTCTCCTAACTAACAGTCATTCCAGTGACTGCATGTTTAATTTTTAAGTGTGTACCCAGTATTACTGTGCAAAGCTAACTTGTTCCTTAGGAGTAGATTAGCTGGTATGTAGACAGATATGTGCTGGTAAACAACTGTCTCTCCAGAAAAAATGTACACACAACATACTTTTAAGTTTAATCTAAATTATTCATGTTTTTCTCAATCACTTTCTTAAGTCTAGACAATCAGCAAAACAAAAACAAATCATGCCCTGATTTCTAGCATATGCTGGTTTTCTTTCTTTTTTATTTTAAAGCAATTGGGGTTAAGTAACTTGCTCAAGGTTACACGGCCAGTTATTTCTGGGTATGGTGCTAAGTATCAGAGCCTGGATTCGATCCTAGGTCATCTCGACTCTGGGGCTGGTGTTCTTACTCTCTGTGCTACCTGGCCACCCCCATCAGTTTTCAAGGTATAAAATGTTCTTGCTGAAAATTTAACAAAGACTGGATTCAAGTTGGCTCCAGAACAGCCCAGGATATAGGCTAAGCCAAGATAGGTAGGTCAGGAAATCCTAATGAGCATTGGAGGAAGAGTCCAGGTGCCTATAGTCTAGTGGGTGGGTCACACTACCTGGCTATAAATATCATTTGGTTTTAGTTTCCTGATTTGTGCATTAAAATGGCAAGGCTAAATCCTCCCTAAGTTCTAACTCTAAAAGTCTATGACCCAACCACCTCTGTCAGTCATACACGTAGAGATGAAAGGGACCTTAACACTTCACCTAGTCTACATTCTCATTTTACAGCTGAGGTAATTGGAGCACAGAGGAGTAAAGCAATTTGTCAAATGTCATAGGTCATAGGTAAGAGAGTTCTGATTTAAATGCAGGTCTTTTGACTCCAAACCCTTCTACCCTTCCATTTTAGCTTCAAAAGTCTAAATCACCTTCAGGTGGATTGCAGAGTCAAAATAAGAATTTTCATTTTCTCAGTTGAAATACTCAGAGAGTTCTGGACTGAATGGATCTTCCCTGGAGTAATGACTTTATTATGAAGTCTTCAGGATGACCCCTCCCTAATTTACCTGAAGATCTCTAGGATAAAGGACCAACTTTTGGGTCTGAATTATGATTTCTTTGGACCACTTTGATTATGTTTGAGATCCTTAAGAAAGTCTCATGCTTGGGAGTCATCTTAAATTATGTGATTAACATGGTCTGCAGGAGTATCTCCATGGTTTTTTGAAATTTATGGAGGTTTTGTGTTCAGTTGCTGGTGGTACTGTAATATGTAAAGAAAAGTAGGATTTGGTGACTTAAAGCCATTTCTGGTTGATGACATAGCACTAGTCTGGTCTAGAAATGACTGCTTCATTAATCTCTATGGCACCTTTGTGCCAATCCAAATAATTTTATGTGATTTCCAGATGTGCTTTACATACTTCCTAAATGTTTGATTACTAGGAAAATGCGGGGAGGGGAGGTGGTATAATTTATGTGTCCTTGACACAATCTGACTGCTTCAAGATTAAGGAAAATAAATCTTAAGAGTGGATAGAAACACCTACTACAATTATTTATGTCCAGAAAAGGGGGGGGGGCGGCGTAAATGATACTGCTCTTCTATAGTTCAATGGAACATTTTATGGATTATTTCCAACTTTAGATCACAAAAATGGTATTTCTCTAAAGGGGACTGACCTGAAGTGTCTGGCATTCATATATTCCTGTGTTGCTAGGCTCAGACTCTGCTTTTGATGGATTTATTTGTAACTCACAGAAATAGTAACAGAAGGACATTTTTTTCAGTATTGTAGATAAGAATTGCTAACATTTTTATTGTTACAGCTACAAGGGCTCATAAGAGGCATTGAAGTATAATAGATAAAGTGTTAGGATCAGGAAGAGCTGAGTTTGAATTCTATCTCTGACACTAGCTGTGGGACCTGAGATTAACTTCTTCGAGCCTCAGTTTATTTATCTGTGAAATGGGGATGATAGTTAATACGTATTTCATAAGGCTATTGTGAGATTCAAATGGGATAACATATATAAATCACTCTGAAAAATTTAAAGCATTATATAAATGTGAACTGTTACTTAAGTAATGATTATGTAATAATGAGAATTAAAGTCACACTCCTCATTTTCTGCTCAATGCCATATACCAGAATCATTTATTTCAGTGGCCAATAGACTACCTTATTTTTCTGCTCAAATTAGATTTTGTAACTTTCCAAGACAAATCTACCAAAACACAAAAAGTTTTAGTTCTCTCTAAAAACTAGAACAAGTTTGTATTTAGAACCATAGATTCATAAAGTTAGGTCCAACCTCCTAAAGGTAGATTTACCTAGATTTACTTGCAGATAGATTTTCTATATTATCCCTGACAGATATAGAGCCATGATGTCTAATGTCAAGAAATAGTCTCCAGATTGTATACAGTTGGCACATATTTGGTGAGTAATGTACTTATTATATTCATAAAAGATGATTAGGGGTGCATCAGATTTTTTTTAGCACACATAATTTATCCCTGGGAGCAAGTCAGGATTTTTGGAGCCCTCTTTGCATTCTTCTAAGCTGCTAGCATAATATCCAGAAAATGGTCATTTGTGGCCCTAAAAAGTGCTATTACATTACAGTGAGTGTGTACTCCATACAACAATACCCCCAGGAGATAAGAGGGGGGATGATGAAAGGGAGGGCAGATTGGGGGAGAGGGTAGTTAGAAGCAGAGACTTTTGAAAAGGAACAGGGTCAAAGGAGAAAATAGAATAAGTAGGAGGTGGGATAGGATGGAGGGAAATATAGTTAGTCTTTCACAATATAACTACTATGGAAATGTTTTGCGTAACTACACATGTACAACCTATATTGAATTGCTTGTCTTCCCAGTGGGTGTGGGTGAGGAGGGAAAAAGGGAAACAATCTGGAACTCAAAGTTTTAAAAACAAATGTTAAAAATTGTTTTTTTACATGTAATTGGGAAATAAGATATACAGGCAATGGGGTATAGAAATTCATCATGCCCTACAAGAAAGTAAGGGGGGTGGGGGAGGATATAAGAGAGAACAGATTGAGGGAAGGGGTATTCAGTAAGCTCATTATCTTGGGGTGGGGGTAAGGGAGAGACTGGGAGAAAATTTGTAACTCAAAATCTTGTGGAAAAGAATCTTAAAAACTAAAAAAATAAATAATTTTTTTAAAAAAACCCAATGCCCCCTGCAATATTCCTAACAGATGCTAAGCCATGTTGATCCATATTTTCTTTCTTCAAAGTCAAGCAATGTGTACGAACTGGTTTCAGTTGAATTTGGTTTCAATTGCCGGAACATTTATGCCAATGTATCTGATAGGGAGGAAGAGTATCTATGTCTCCCTGCCTTGGCCCAATTCATATTACAAAAATTAACAAATTCTCATGTGGATGGTAGTAACTAGGTAGTTCATAATACAAGCAACGAAGAGGGGAAGGGAACGGGAAAAGATGGCTTAAGCCAAATGTCTCTTTTAACATTTACCAAATAAAGAATAAGGCAACTTATTGTAAATGAAAACAGTTCTTACTCATATTTTTTAAAATAACATTACTTTTAAAATCTGACTGGGAAAAACTGTTTCATTAAAAGTATTTCTGACTTTAAAAAGAGAAATGTTCTTCAAATTTTCCAGGCTAGGTCAAAGGCTCAGAACAAAAAGAAACAATGAAAAATGCAATTTAGGGACTCAAAAAAGTTAGGATTCAGATTATGAAGTAATTGTCATTTATGAAAACAAATAGCTGTCATCTAGTGAATTTTATTTCCTTTTAAGGAAATATAGTGCTAGAGAAATACTGCTAATAAATACAAACATGTTACATCAGCCTTGTATACCAATGGGTTGTGGGCTGAGAAAAGATATTTTTTGTTTTAGTCAAAATTTAATCCCTAAATTTGTTTCCCCTATATTACATGCCTGGAGTCTCCCATTTCTACCCAAGTCCTTCTTTTATTTTTGCTATTGCTTTTGATATTATCAGGCTTGGAAAATATGTCTCTGGCTATTGATACTTGACTCAATTCTCCTGTGGAGACAAAATTGACTAAGGTGGAAGTGAGTGAAGAGGGTATGTTTTGCAAATGCTGTAATACTTACCCTGATTTACTCCCTCAAGAAGGTTACTACCTAGACCTCAGATCAAATCACCTACTTCCCGCCATGAGACGGACAGAGGAAATCTGGGTCAAGTATTGAGTCTGCTATTCACTTGCCGTGTGGGCAAATCAGTTTACTTATCTGGGACTCAGTTTCCTCATCTGTAAAATGAAGGTGCTAGATTAGATGATTTCTATTTCTATTAACTCTTAACATTCTATGATTTAGCATAGAGCTAAAGGCTCTGCCTTTTTACTTCCTCTAGTCAAAACATATAACCGAAGTATTTCTGGTTGCCAAAGGGATTTATTCTTTTGAAGACCTAGTCTATAATGGTGTCCTTGAGTCTAATGAACTAGATCGCCCCTATAGTTGCTTCCTCCTTCTCGTAAGGGAAGACTGGCTTGGTAGGGGTTTCAGACTCATCTCACTTCATTTTTTATTTTAATCAGTCTGTTCCTATACATAGCTGGGACAGACTAGACCACTGACAGTTGTAACAACCATAGAGATCAAATGTATCCAATAGAATTCAAGAAAACAGAATTTTAAAATTTCATTTTAAGCTTGATTTCCATAAACCTAAACATCAATTCTATATTCTGTGTTAATTTGTCTCCATACCTATTTATAGCATATTATCCCATTTTCATCTCTAACTTACCTGCTATAGAAAATCAGTGGGGGTTAAGGGGTGGGGATTAGGGAGAAGTGCACTGAAAGGAAGGACTTCTAGGGTGTGGTTACCTTTGCATATCTGGGTTTGATCTTTTAGCCCTATAGATCTGCAATCATGGTTGTCATGTGTTGGCAAAAAGGACTGTAGTAGTGGTAATAAGGAGGCCCTGAGCAAATTGCCTTAGTCTGCCCCAGCCATTCTGAGCTTAGTTTGTATCAGAAAACCAATTTAGTAATAATAAATATATATGTATGTATATATGTATACACATACACACACACACACACACACATGAAATAACTCTAATAGGGGAACTTTCCTTTGTTGAGAAACCAAATTAAGTTCAGAAGACCACTGGATGAATATATAAAATCAAAGCCATGAAGGGACGGTGTGGTATTTAAAAAGTACTCAATTTAGGGTCAGAGGTATATCCCAGGTTAATAACATCAACATCTAAATATAAAGATCTCAGAATATAGGTTAGTTCAGGAAGAAAAGCTTCTAGACTGTAGAAATTCTAATTTTCCATTAGGGAAGATATTCCTCTCTCTCTTAAAATGCCACTTTCAAAATTATAAAGGTACCTTTTTCATATTTCAAATTTGATATAAACTTTTTTAAACTTTTCAATAACATCAACTAGTGAGCCAAATATAGCTTTGTGTATATACATTTGTATACTCTAAAAGACACCAGTGGGTCTCTGCACTTAAAAGAACTGTCATGCTGCATTCAATTCCTCATTCTTCTCAGAAATTTGTCACGGACTGTATTTAGTAAATCAGCTAGCCCTCCAAAAGCTAAAATTGTCTTCTCCTTGTACACATTTATTCATCGAGTTCCCAGGACACATGGCAGATCTGTCTAAGTAAATTTGTACACTTCATAAATGTGCCCTTTGTAAGGCACCCCCACTTCCATTTTTCACAGAGTCTAATTTTTAACAGAAGACTATAATGCAAAACAGTGCCAAAGTAGCATTTTATTTTGTCCTCTGAAGCTGTGATACTTTGACTCTCTGGCAGTGGAAATAATAAGTAGCATACTTTTAAAAGTCAAGGGATAATCCCCAAAAAGGGAAAAAAATGGAAAATCTATGTCTGCTTCTGTGATGAAGACACTACTCCCTGGAAATAAGTGTCTCATATACACAAGGTGAATCATCCATTAGTTGTGAGTCCCCATTGAATAAATCAGTTCATTTAAACACTGTTACTATGGAGGCCTTTTATGGCTCATCTCATATAAGACTTAATTAAGGTGGTTTTTTTTAAGACTTATGTACTGTAATTATAATTAGATTGACATAAAGATCCCTTATGGTGAATGGAAATTTTTGAATTCCTATCCTGTAAAAAAAGATATTTTTCTTCATTGTATTCTGATTAATTCTGTAGACTTTTGATATTTTTATAAATAAATACTCCATGGAAATCCTATTTTGATACCTTAGAGCTTGCAGAAGAGGTGACTTGGTCCATACATCACAACCAACTATCATATCATGATATTGTGGCTAAACTCTTTGAGAAGTCTATCTGCAACTGATGCCTTCATTTCTTTCCCTCTCACTCTCTTCTAAACTCTCCATAGTCTGGCTTCTGAACTTACCATCCAATTGAAACTGCTCTATCCAAAGTTACCAATGATCTCTTATTTTCCAAATCTAATGACTTTTTCTCCATCTTTATCCTTCATGGTCTTTTTATAGCATTTCCAGATTACCTCCAGGAGCCAATCACTCTCTTTTCCTTTATATTCTCTTCTTTCTAGATTTTCCATACATTATCCTGGTTTTCCATATACCTGTTTGACCTCTTCTCCTCTCCTTTGTTGGATCTTCATCCAGGTCCCATTTGCTAATGGTAGATGTCCCCCAAAGATCTTTCCTTGGCTCTTCTTTTCTCCCTCTCTCATTTCAGTTGGTGATCTCATCAGTTCCTGTGGAACTATCATCTTTGTGCCAATGATATTTAAATCTAATTCTCTTCAAACCTCTGGACTCACATCTCCAACAAACTGAGTGTCCTATAGACATCTTAAAATCAATATGTCCACAATAGAACCCATTATCTTCCTCTTTCCTATTACTGTGTTGTGTATCACCATCCTCCCAGTCACTCAGGCTCACAAACCAGGCATCCTTCTGAAATTCTAATGCTCTCTCACCCCAAATATTCAATCCGTTGCTAAGTCTTGTCAGTTTTACGTTTGTGATATCTCTTGCATAAGTGCACTTCTCTCCTCTAACATTGCCACTACTTCAGTGGAGGCCTTTATTCCTGGACTATTACAATACCCTGCTGGTTGGTCTTCTTCCCTTGTCTTTCTCCCATTTCAACCCATCTTTTCACCTGTCAAAGTGATCTTCTTAAACCAGAGGTCTAACCATGTCATTCTCTCTATTCAAAAGACTCTAGCGTTTCCAGATTACCTCTAAGATCAAATTCAAAACCCTCTCTTCAGTATTCACAGTCCTTCCTAACCTGACCCCACTTTCCATCTTCCCAGTCTTCTTATAACTTACATCCTTCACATACTCTGAGATCCAATACACTGACCTCCTTTCCTCTCTTCCCACAAGACATTCCATCTCCAGACTCCAACATTTTTATTGACTGTTCCAGTTATCTCCCTCCTCATTACTGCCTCCTGACTTCTCTGGCTTCATTGAAGTCTCAGCTGAAGCCCTACTTTCTACAAGAGATCTTTCCCAGTCCTCCTTAATTTAGGGACTTCCCTCTGTTGGCTGTCTCTAATTTATCCTGCACATATTGTACATAGTTGTTTGTATAGACAGTAAGCTCCTTGAGAGCAGGAATTATCTGTTACCTTCTTTGTATCCTCAGAACTTAGCACTTTATCCGGATTGTTGTTGCTGTTGCTGTTGTTGAGTTGGTTTCAGTAATGTCAGACTTCACAACCCCATTTGGGATTTGCTTGGCAAAGATATTGGATGGTTTGCCATTTCCTTCTCTAGCTCATTTGACAGATGAGGAAACTGAGGCAAACATGGTTAAGTGACTTGCCCAGGGTCACACAGCTAGTAAGTGTCCGAGACCAGATTTGAACATATGAAAATAAGCCTTCCTGACCTGGCTTATATTAAACATTGAATGAATATTTGTTGACTGACTGACTGATTAACTAACCATACATTCTCAAAGATTATGCCAGCTGAGTAGAACTTGTCAGGTCCTATAAAACTGGAAAGATTTTGAGTACAAGTCTAGTGACAGACTTGTATGTTTGTCATCTGAAGGAGCCATCTAGTTAAGTTTACAGGGGCTCATTCCTAGAAGGATAACCATTAAGTGAGGGGCCTCAGTTCTTACATCTCAGTAAAATGATCTTAGTGCCTTCATGGCAGGGGGTGAGATATTTACCACTGAAGTCAGTGCATACTCTGATGAAGTCACAAAACTCTTAAATTTAAGGATATTATTTGTGTATGTACCGTATCTCTAACTACATTATAAGTTGAAGGGTAGGAGCCATGGTTTATACATTTTTTATTAGCAACTAGTACAAACAAATATTTGTCAAGTTGGTTCAGAATATATAAAATTACATGAAACTAAAATGGAACAGAAAAGAGTTTATTCACTTACATTAGGGTACATATTTACCAAGATGGCCACATATTCAAATTATCGCCTTCTTGGATTATGTTGGAAAAATAATGATACCTTTTTACCCTCCAGGTCCCCCTTTTTATGTGATAACCATAAGTGCTTTTGTTTGCACTTGTCATTTCATCCTTCACATCCCCAGTGCTTAGCACAGTGTTCAGCCCATAGTAGGGGCTTAATAAATATTTGTTTACTGATAATAGGCAAAGCACTGGAATAGATGTCAAAAGACCTGGCCTCACATTCTGGCTCTGCCAATAGCAAGCTGCAGCATTTGGGCAAGTTGTTCCCCTTTTCTGGACCTAAATTCTGAATCATTCCTATGCCTCCCTCAAGCTCTGGCTTTCTATAAATCCAAACATATGTTAATTGTAACCTAGGGTGCCAATGCGGCCTCAGGGAAAAAAAAGGTACATTAATGCACTGTTAGTAGAGCTGTGAATTGGTACATTCATTCTGGAAAGCAATTTGAAATTATGCCCAAGTAGTTACTAAGTTTTACATACCCTTTGACCCAGCAATACCATTACTAGCCCTGTTTTCCAAAGAGATCAAATAAAGAGGAAAATGATGTATGTATTAAGTGTGTGTGGGCTTGTGTGTGTGTGGCAGCTCTTTTTCTGGTAGAAAAGAACCATAAATGGCAGCTAGGTGGTATAGTAGATAGAGTGCTAGGCTTAGAGTCAGAAAGACTCATCTTTGTGAGTTCAAATCTAGCCTCAGATTTTTACTGATTGTGTGATCCTGGATAAATCCCTTAACCCTGTTTGCCTCACTTTCTCAAAAAATGATCTGTAGAAGGAAATGACAAACCACTCCAGTATCTTTGCCAAGAAAACCCCAAATGGGGTCATGAAGAGTCATACACAACTGAAGCAATTCAACAACAAAGAACTACAAACTAAGCAGCTACCCATCAATTAGGGAATGGCTGAACAAATTATGAATTTTATTATTTATTTTTTATGATAAATTTTATGATTTTTTGAAAATTTTATGATTTTATGAAATTTATGATAAATTTTAAATTTATGAGTTTTAGGAATGTAATGGAATACTATTGTGTTATAAGAAGCAACGAACAGGATGGTTTCAGAGAAACTTGGGAAGCCATGTTATGAACTGATGCTGAATTAAATGAACAGAATGAGAGGAACAATTTATAAATGTTTTGTGTATGTATATATGTATATATATATATATATATAACACAAACACTGTAGAAATCAACAACTTTGAAAGACTTTAGAATTCTGATCAAATTAAAAAACCAACCCTGATTCCAGAGGACAAATGATAAAGAATGCTACCCACCTTCTAATCAAGAGGAAATATTTGTCTATCATTTCCTCTTGGTTAGGAGATGGGTAGTATTACAAAACATACATTTTTGGATGAGATCAGTGTAGAAATTTCTTTTACTTGACTATGCCAATTTTTTACAGGTATTTTATTTATTTGGTTTTTTTTCAGGCAGGGTAGGAGGGTAGTGAGGTAGGAGCAACATAAAATAAATGCTTATTAATTGAAAAAATAAAATTTAATTAAAAAAACAGACATCTTCATTTACATATTTTATAGATGTTTAACTTCAGCCAGCAAGCATAACCCTTCAACTTAGCCATCTTTTGAGAGTAGGGCTTGCTTTATCTTTTTTTTTTTTCTATCTCCAGTGTCTAGCACAGTGCATAGACCATAGTAAACACTTAATAAATGCTTGCTGATTGATCATTTTCTTTCAGTGAATTCTTCTCTTGGATTATAGCTGTCTGCCTTCTGATTAAAGTTTCATTGCATTCCATCCTTCAGGCTTACATTTATGTGTATAAATTATACATACTATGCTCTTGCTTTTACTCTGTAGTTATTTCATGCATGTGTAACTTGACTTCCTAACTAGAATTTCGATTGAAGGGCAGGGACCTTGTCTTTTCTTTTTTGCTGCAAGCAGTAGACACTGGCTCTCAAGCAACTACTGAATGATGAGAGTGAATATTCCTGTCAACAGCTCACTCCAGTCCTCCCAGCCTCCTCCCCACATACTCCCACTCTCAGCTACCAATCACCATATACACTTCATACTTTAAGGAAGCTTGATTTCATCAATGTGGGCACTCCTTTCACAGAGGCCATCACGAGCCCTTGATTTCCTAATAGACAGTTTCTTGAGTTCTTTTGCCAAAAAAATATTTCCTTACCCTGTGACCAGCCTTCTGGCAAAGAGCCGATCCACATTCAGGCTGCTGTTGGGATGACAGATACACAGTCTATAGCCAGAACTACACTCCAAGCCTTGTCAGCTTGGTAGCTACTGCCAGATCCCTAGCTGTCTTGGCACAGCAGAGAAAATGAGATCCTTGCTCTCTACCCTCACCACTCTTTTCAAACATAAGTATTCCATCTGGATTGGTGGCTCTTTTCAGGCTTCTCTCTCTACTTTTCAGCAGATTTCGATCTTCAAAGAAGAATCTTTGTCCTTCCACTGCAGAAGCTTCTAAATGGCCTGCTTAACAGATGCATAAGATTTCCAGCAGAAGTTATTTGCAATCATACATTCACCATCTATATGCCTCATGCTAGCCTCAGGAAAGTGAAATAAGCCTTCTTTGAAAAAAAAAACATATCTTTGGAGGAGGTCTATATCTGATATTAGACAAGTATCAGCACTTATTGGCAGAGGTCCATAATATGGGGTCCACATACTTCCACAGAATAAATTTCAGGAGTCCATGAACTTGGATGGAGAAAGAAAAGTTACATCTTTATTTTCACTGACCTTTGGTTCACTTTATAATCCTATGTATTTTATGCATTAAAAAATATAATTCTGAGAAGGGTTTCCAGACTTCAGCAGGCATCCATGACACAAAAAGCAGTTTTAAGGATCCGGACTTATGGGATTGTTGAACTATCACTAATTTGATACTGTATAGAGTGTTCCAAATGGCCTCACGCCATTTGAAGCTGCATTAAGATTTTTAGAAAATTATACTCAAGTTATTACCATTTCCTTTTTGTACATCCCAGTATGGGTAAGAACCCATGGTTACTACCATGCTTTGCTATGTACAAGTACAAGCTTTTAGGGAAAACCTTAGTAGCATAAACTACTGTAATAGGTAGACATTTTTGCATTGCTTCTTTGTGGGGTGGGAGAGATAGATCATTAAGAAAGCAGAAACTGAACCTTAGAAGTGCACTCGGAGCTATGAGATTTTGCTTTACCTCTAACAGTAACAGCAGTAGGTGATATTGCATCCCATCATAAGGTTTGCAAAGCACCTCACATACATTCTCTCATTTGGTCTTTACAAGAACATGGAGAACATATTATGTCCATTTTGCTGATGAGGAAACAAGCTTACAGCAGTTAAGGGAATGTCCATGATTACTAAACTAGTAGTATTTGGACTTAGGTGTCCCCTGACTCTAAAGTCCCAAGCTCTTGCCACTACACTACCATACCATCCACTGAGGCAATGAAGTGTTGTCCCTAGGCATGTGTATCAGTGACTGATCTGGGATTGATTCTTCTCAGGTTCCTCTGCCCCCACCTATCCACTAAATAATTGGGGGAGAGGGCATTATAATCAGTATTTCCAAAGGCAACAAATTACCTAATGATGCATGTTTCATCATTTTCCAGTGAAATGATCCCCAGTTTAGTATTAAAGTTTGCACTGAATCCCCACAGTCATTGCTTAAGTCTCCTAGGACCAGAGCCTTTCTAGGTACCATACATTATTATCCAGTAGCGAAAATATTTCTAAGAAGACAAACTATATTTAGTACATGGAGGAGTTACTTTCCTAATAAAATCCTATAAGAGACAGTCTTGAAATTTCTCCCAATATTCATCCAAGTGAGCATCATGTATCAAATGATAAAAACAGATTGCCTTGTAATTGTGTTTCTAAGATACCAAAGATGATTCTTGCCATCTTATCACTAGAATCAACCTTTAGCAATACTCTCTTTTTTTTTTTTTGCTTTTTGGAGGGCAATTGGGGTTAAGTAACTTGCCCAAGCTCACACAGCTAGTTGTGTGTGTGTGTGTGTGTGTGTGTGTGTGTGTGTGTGTGTTAAATGTCTTGAGGCTGGATCCAAACTCAGGTCCTCCTGACTCTTGGACTGGCACTCTACGCACTGCACCACCTAGCCACCCCGCAATACTCTTAAACTAAGGGAAATTTGTCTCCAGCACCTTTTTATACATTACCACTCCCCAAAATCAGTGACTCAGCACCTTCATTTTTCTTTACTATCCATTCCTCTTGTAAATTGTTCTGAGTCTTAATTCATAACAACCTGTGACTCATAAAAATCTAAAATACTACTCTCTGGTATTTGAATCTCTACAGCCCTAAGCTAAAGGATGAAGCTCCCGTAGTGTTATTCAAGTAGCAGCCATCTGACAGGTGGAACTATTTAGATGATACTTCTTAAATTGTAAGAATAGGCAACTACTTTAAATGAAAAGGGATAATGCCACCTGAAATTTCCCAGGTTAGTAAATCCTAAGTCATGGTCTGTGTTCTATGACATTCTTCTTTGTGTCCTAGAGACTAGTCTCTTTGTATCATACAGCAGAAGAAAGAATATGGTACTTGAGGTCAGAAGAGATCTTTCTTCAAGTCTTGTCTCTGATATTTTGTGATTGTACAACCAAGGGCAAATCATTTCATCTATAAAATAGGGGTGGCTAGGTGGCACAGTGAATAGAGCACCGGCCCTGGAGTCAGGATGAGCTGAGTTCAAATCCGGCCTCAGAAACTTAACACAAAAACTAGCCGGTGATCTTGGGCAAGTCACTTAACCCCAACTGCCCTCCAAAAAGCAAAAAAAAAAAAAAAATAGAGTAAAAATATATGAAGTACATATTTGATAGGCATTTTGTGAGGATCAAGTGGGAGAATATGTGAAGTACTTTTCAAACTCTAAAGTACTGTGTAAAATATCATCTCTAATTATTATTTTATATATGTTAGATAAAGTATATATATGTAAAAATATATAGATATATATTTATGGCTTTATGACTCACTGTTATATGTGGATAATCACTGACAATAGTATGATATATAATAATCTGGATCCATTATAGCTTATTAATTAAATTCTCCAGGATATTTCTAGCTCTGTGTTTGTAATATAAGGATTTGTCTTCTGACAGTCAATGAAAGATGGTAAGCTTCTACTGTATAGTCCAAACTACCAGGTTATGTCTCATTAGTCATTGAATAGATGTTGAAGTTCTATTTATTTTTTTCAGTTATCATTACTACATTCTCTTTTTCACTTATTTATGGCTATTGTTATTGTTGTAGTCTCGATGTTATAAATATGAAAATGTACATCATTCTATACTGCTATAAGATGCAGCATAGTACAGTCAAAAGAACCCTGGTTATGGAGTCAGATGTTTTAAGTTAGAATCTTGACACTGCTACTTACCTATACAATCTTGTTCAAGTCTTAACTTCCCTGAGCCTCAGTTTTCTCATCTGTAAAATGAGGGTGTTAGATGACAGCTAAGGTCCCTTCTGTCTATAAATCTATGATCTTAAGACTTAATAACTCCACTGACATCCTAATACAATGGCAAATCATTAGATAGAGATGACAGAGTTCTCAAAGGTTATGCTAGAAGACTTTAAGAGTTCCTACCAAACTGGAAAGGCTGTAATTAACAGTAACAACTAAGTATAGCTAGCTTTTATGTAGTGCTCTAAGGTTTGCAAAGTGCTTTTCAAGTATTATCTCATTGTTATTCTCATAGCATCCCTGGGAGGCTGTGTTGGTGTTATCTCTGTTTTAGAAATGGTGAAATTGAGGACAGATGGGGTTAAGTGATGTGCTCAGGGTCACTCGTCCAATAGGTGTCAGAGGCTAGAATGTGAATTCAGGTTTTCCCAACTCCAGGTCCAGTTCTCTATCCATTGCACCACCTCCTACCTTAGAGAATGAGATAAGCAAAGGATTGTCTGCCACCTCTAAAGCAATCTAGCTGAATTCAGGAGGTGTTCATCAGCAGAAGCATGACAACAGAGTGATTAATTTTTTGAGCCACAGCAGCTGAGTAAGATAGAGGGGTTGCAATCTGTATTGGTGAAAAGAATGTCCATTGATGAGATCTTTTGCCTTTAAAGTATTAAATTATGAATTCACAATTGATTTATACCCCTCGTTTGTACCTTATCAAAAGTAAGTTTCCTAGGGGCGGCCAGTGTTGGGATGACCTGGATCAAATCCGGGCTCAGATACTCAGCACCATACCCAGAAATAACTGGCCGTGTAATCTTGAGCAAGTTACTTAACCCCGATTGCTTAAAAAAAAAAGTAAGTTTCCTCCCTTCCCTTAATAAGGG
This sequence comes from Petaurus breviceps papuanus, assembly GCF_028583685.1. Taxonomy (NCBI): domain Eukaryota; kingdom Metazoa; phylum Chordata; class Mammalia; order Diprotodontia; family Petauridae; genus Petaurus; species Petaurus breviceps. The sequence goes on from NW_027187345.1 coordinate 5,182,621, forward strand.
TATGGATTGTATTTATTATATTTTTCTTTCAGGAAGCAATGTATATGGAAAAAGGCACTACAAATCAGAAATTATGGTTTCTAGTATTGGCTTTGACTCTAACTACATGACCTTGGGGAAATCACAAAAGTTGCTCATCTTTGAAATGAGGGGGATTGGATTAGATGATTTCTAAAGTCCTCTCTGGTTTTAACATTCTAGGAATGCCTGTGATTAAGAACCAGGTTAGAATCAGTGTTCCTGATGTCTTTTGCCCTCATGATAAAGTTATTTGAAGATCCCTAAACTTAAAAAAAAAAAAGAGTATTTCTGCCTCTGAATCAGGATGGCCTCTTCTGACACCCCCACTCAGTCTGGAAACCCAAAGCCTAGCATTCCTCCTCCAGACGTACTCTGGAAATTAAGGGCTCCCTCTGCCTTCCACATAACATATGCTTTTGTTTTACTGGATGGAATCAAATCCCCAGGGTGCATAAAGTAACTCATTTTGTTCCCCCTTGCATGTAGCAACCCTTGTGAGAATTGAATATTCTTGTACATTTAGTCTTTTTTTTGCCTCATGGATTTCTCTGGGGAAGCACTTAAAGATGAGCCAGAGGGTACATTAAAATGTTAAACTGTCATGTATACCAAGTCTCATGGGATAAAGAGTTAAGGCCAGCATTTCCCTAGTTGCCTTAAAACTCTCTTTTAGGAGAACCCTAGTGAGATATGGCAGTTGGGGGTCAGATAGGGGTAAGAAGAGGAATTCTGAAAAATCAACTAGTCACTGGGGCAACATTTTTGATAGATTCAAAAAAGAAAGTCTAGTATCCTACAAAATATTTATTGGCTTACAAAAATGCTACCATTGGTTCACAACCTACCAGTTTCATAGCAATATGGTGCATATAATGGAAATGTGTTACTGACTGTGGGGTATTTCTTCTATGTTTACTAAAATCCCCACAGTCTTTTCTTTTTTTAGGACTGACCTACTCTCTTTCAGGGTCTATGTCTTTTAGGCTTGTTACAATTTGCATGGCTATTTTAGGATATAATCCAAGTCTCATTTGTTCTTTCTTTACTAAGTAAGAAGATTAAATCCTTTTCTATGAATATGCAGTTGATTGTATAATAATTCTGTTAAATTTTATATTAGAATTATAATTTCCAACACTACATTATTCAAAACTTTGTTGCAAAATTTAGCATAGCACTTGATAATGTATATTTAATGCTTAGAAGTATTTATCTGTTGAGAGGCTCTAATCCTTTCTAGTGGCTGTCTTATATTTAAAGATACCCTACATTATTTAAAAATCATAAATTCTCCAAGGAAATATACAAACAAAAATAATCAATGGGGAAGGCTACAGCTCAGCACCCCTACTCCCAGTTCAGAGATCCATCACCTTTAAGGACCACATATTAGCTCTAAAATGTAGTGGTTTCATTTATGACTTCTTCCTCTCTCCTTTTCTTTCCTTTTTCTCCCCTTCCTTCTCTGCCCCTTTTCTTTTCCTCTTTTTTCTCTCCTCCTTTCCTCTTTTCTCTCCTCTTTCCTTCTCTCCCCTCTTTGTCTTCAACCTTCTCTTTCTCTTCTTTCTGTTTCTTTCCCTTCTTTACCCCTCACCCATTTCCCTCTCCTTTCTCTTCCCTTTTTCTCTCCTCCTTCATGCCTTAATCTTAACCTCTCCTACAGAAAGAAGATCCGGTAAGGTCCTCTTATGACTGACATCGAACAATTATATGTTCTCATTCATGTATGAAACTTATTGCTGAATTTAGGAGACCTTTGTCCAGTCCCGGGTCTGATACCAGATAGCTGTGTGACCTTTGGCAAGTCACTTAACTTACCTGTTTTGGTTTCAGGTTCTCAATTTCATGTTCTGATGTTAGACAAGATAATTTCTTCTGTCATTTCTAGTGTTAACATCCTTTATGGCCCCGTTTTCACTTTGCCCACCACCCCCACTAAGCAATTTTAGTATCAACAGACTCACTACACGCGCACACACACACACACACACAAACACATAAATTCTCAAGAGTCATCTTCAGTTCCCCCTAAATACCAGACAGATTTCTTAGATCAAAATCACAAAAATTTAGATCAGGAATGACTTGAGTGGGGCAGGGCACTTTGTTACAAATAAAGAAGCTGTAATTTTTCGAGGTTAAGTGACTTTCTGGAGGAAAGTAATAAACTTAAGATTTCAACTAAACTCATCTACCTCCTTATCCAGTGCACTTATAACCAGGCAGCTTCCTGACCTGAACCAGGCCACTTAGTATACCTTTCTGAGGATAAAACATGGACCATTGAGTAAATAATAAATGCCTCTATGTCACTGATACATTTTAATTTCTATTTCCTACTTTCTAATCTGGGAGCATTTCACCTTAAGTTAGAACCCTGAGTTCCAACTTCACTCAGTCTTATTAAAAGAGATCTTAAAAAGAGATTATAAAATCTATAATCATAGGATTATAGATTTAGAGATAGAACGAACCTTAGAAATCATCAAATCTACTCTGTTCCTATTACAGATGAGGAAATGGGACTTGGTGGGGTCAGGTGAAATTCCAAAGGTCAAAAGGTAGTAAATGACCAATCCAGGAATCAAAACCATTTATCTTTTCACTACTTGATGGCTTTCTGATAATGGGTTATCATTTGAATAAAAGTATCCATTTTTGCCTTTTTGCATCCAAAAGCATTTACTAATATAATTACAATTTAGGGGGGAAATTAAAATGGGATAGAAGAACCTAAAATAGGTTTATGATCAAACTGGAGACTGAAGTAGAAAGTTCTGATGACTGGCATATGTTATAAAGAAGACCTTTTATAAATATTCAGTAGACTAATTCTATTATAGTTTTCAAATGATTCTATTAAGAAGGAAAGTTTTTGTCCAAATAAAAATCTTTGAATTCCCCCACTGGACAGAAGCATACTGAATACAACTAGTTTTCAATCATGCAGTTGTTTTTAAAAGTGTAACCATATGCTGCTCTATATGGTGCCTAATAAATCCCTAATATATTTTTCATGGTTTCCAATAAAAACATATACATGCAAAAAGAGGATGTTTTCAAAAACTCTCTTCTAACTTTTTATCCAAAGAACTTCTTGGTCCCTAAATTGGTTGCCCAATGCTTTTGTTTTTCTTCAAGTGTAAATATTCCTATGGGTGAAAGTAATCTGACAAAAATTACTACATCATAAAGTTATTTTCTCTTCCAATTCCAATTTGCATTTGAAATTAAATTAATGGAAGCACAGACTGAAACACCTCCCTGTGGTCCTGATTTTTTGTTTTAAGATATTTCCTTGCGGCAGCTAGGTGGCACAATGAATAGAGTACCAGCCCTGAAGTCAGGAGGACCTGAGTTCAAATCAGACCTCAGACACTTCCACACTTAACTAGTTGTGTGACCTTAGTCAAGTCACTTAAGCCCAATTGCCTTGCCTTCCCCCTTTAAAGAAAAAGATATTTCCTTTCCTATCCCCACCCCCCAGGACCCAGAGCCCGAGTATTATCTCACAACAGCAACGACATTCAGATGAAAAATTACTTCTTGTTATTGTTGATAGCTTTTATTTTATTTTATTGCTTTTTGTAGGGGGGGGCAATTGGGATTAAGTGACTTGCCCAAGGTCAGTCGGCTAGTTTTTGTGTTAAGTGTCTAAGATCGGATCCAAACCCAGGTCCTACTGACTCCAGGGTCAGTGCTCTATTCACTACACCACCTAGCCGCCCCTGTTGATAGCTTTTATTAAAGGAAAAGTAAAATGTTGCTAAGATTCATAGACATTAATTTTTAAAAAGGCTAAAATGCACCCAAATCCAGTCAACTTTGAGTGTTGCAATCTAGAAAAAGAATTCTGTAAATAATGGCAAGCAACTTTCTCTTTAAATTGTTCACCCAATTCTTTTTATCTACCCTCCCCCATTCAGTAGAATGTTTTTTTGCCTACCTAAGATTCAAATTTATTTAACTTAAGTTGAATGGTTTCAAATTATTTAGAAACATATCACTTATAGCTAAAATATATGTTTAAAAGGACACTTAACAAATAATACACGTGTAATGCTTTCCCTGTTCATTTGGATTCAATGAAAAGTCATCTGGAACAGTTAACACAGCCATCTAGTGGACAGTTTTTATAGTTTAGTGTTCTCACTTGTTGCAAGATTTCAATTTATGAGCTAAAATCTTAACATAAAATAGTAGTTCTGTCAAAAGAAATAATTTGTAAATAAAATTTAGGCCACTTCCCTTAGGGATTATCTTTTACAACTACTATACAAGCATTTCTAGGTACAAATTTCTTATATGTTTCATTTTCCAAAGGGTATGCATTAGCAAGTTTCTCTGAAAAAAGGTCTCATTTCTAAAATATATAGGAAACTAAATCAAATTTATGGAATAAGAAAAAACCTTTCCCCAGATGATAAATGGCCAAAGGATATGAACAGAAGAAGAATTTGCAGCTATTAATAATCATATAAAAATGCTCTTATTCACTAAAACAACTGTAATACCAGATCATACCCATCATATTGGATAAGATGACAAAAAAGGAAAATGACAAATGTTGCAGGTGATATGGAAAAAATACATACACTGGCACACTGTTGGTGGCCCTGTGAATTATTCTAACTTCTGAAAAGGAATTTGGAATTATGTCCAAAAACCTATTAAACTATATATGTACCCTTTGACCCACTACATCTAGACCCCAAAGAGATCAAGGAAAGAGGAAAAAGACACATGTACAGAAACTGTTTATAGCAACTCTTTTTTGGTAGCAAAGAATTGGAAACTTAGAGAGTGTATATGAAGTGGACAGTGGCTGAACAAGTTGTGGTATATGAAAGCAATGGAATACTGTGTGTTGTATGGCAAGAAATTATGAAGGGGATAATTTCCCCCCCAAAAAAATCTGGGAAGACTTATGTGAACTGATACAAATCAAAGTGAGCAGAACCAGGAGAACAATTTATGCATTAACAGCAATGTTGTAAAGATAATCAACTTCGAAAGACTTAGTAATTGTGATCGACACAGTGACCATCCACAATTCCAAGGACCCATGATGAAACATGCTATCCACCTGCAGATAGAGAAATGATGGACTCAGAGTACAGAGTGATGTATATTTTCTACTATTTTTTTCTTGCTTTCTTTTGGAGGGGAGGAGGGACATGACTAATCCAGAAAATTGTTTTGCATGACTATACATATTTGTAATAAATTTTTTTCACCTTAATAGTTGTAGGGGGAGAGTAAGAATTGGAACTGAAAATAAAATTGAATTAAAAATAAAAATAGTAATACCTAACCAAAAATGAATCAAGTGCATGAATTATAGAAACAATTTGGAGGAGTCTATACCTTGTCAAAGGATTATATGATCATAGATTTACTAGATATCATTAAGTCCAAGTTCCTCATTTTATAGATAAGGAAACTAAGGTCCTTAATTCCAAATTGTTTCCCAGCTGTTGGTTTAAATAACAAATAATATTTTCTTGAGGAACAAATCAATACTTAGAAATGATTTAAGAAAATGTTTTAGGGGAGGCCAGGTGGCTCAGCAAGTAAGAGCACCGGCTCCAGTGTTGGGATGACCTGGATCAAATCCGGGCTCAGATACTCAGCACCACACCCAGAAATAACTGGCCGTGTAACCTTGAGCAAGTTACTTAACCCCTATTGCTTTAAAAAAAAATGTTTTGGGATTGCTAGATGGCTCAGTGAATAGAGCACCAGTCCTGGAATCAGGAGGACCTGAGTTCAAATCCGGCCTCAGACACTTAACACTTACTAGCCATGTGACCTTGGGCAAATCACTTAACCCCAATTGCCCTGCATTCCCCCCTCCAAAAGGCAAAAAAAAAAAAAAATTAAAAATGGTTTTATGCCCTAAATAGGAAAACAAGTATCAGTATCATATCACAATTGATTAACACTATGGTATTATGATATTTGACTAATCCATGGTTTCATTAGTATGATGAAGTCTTTCCTCACAGATTTAGATCAATACCTTGATTTTTTACTGCCACCTCTCCTTCTCCCCCCACCCCAATCTTCCTGGTAATATAGATTTTTCAAGCTAGGAGGATCCTTAGAGACCAATGTCATAATTTTACAAATGAAGAACTGAGACCTAAAGAGGATAAATGATCATCCAAGGTCATACATCTATTATTTCTGATTTGAAGCTGAGTTTTCCTGATTCCAGGTCTAGCACTCTATCTAGTATACCACACTATCCCCGAATATAATCTTGCAGTCTTCACGGGTTGTCCAGTGATAGAGAAAAATAAATCACTTAGCTATGAAAAGACAACATGTTACTGGATCACTGCTCACACTCTTATAAAATTGAAATATATAAAGGCAAATCCAGCAGATTTGTATCTTTTCTTAAATACAGGAGAAGCAACTAGACAATATATGTGTATGCCCTGAAACTTTTTTCTTGAATTTTTTTTCTTTGACGGAGTTTTGTTTACTGATTCATTCTTTCGATGACTGTTTATAGAACAGGTGTGTACTTTGTATAAAAGGAGCTGAGGCTCTGACAATGTGACTCATAGTGTCGAGAATTTCAATCTGGAAGGATCTCAGAGATCATCTAGCCCAAACTCCTTATCTTATAGATGAAGAGACTGATACCGGAAAAGATGAGATGAATTGGCAAAGGAGGGGAAGAGAATGGGAATAAGACTTTATTGAATGCTTGCTATATGCCAAGCACTGTGCTAAGCACTGTACAGATGATATCTCAGTCATAACAGAGGTAGAACCAATTTTTGAATCTAGCACTCTTTCCATTGTACTGCATTGTGTCTTGGAAGCTTGCAACCTTTTTTGTCTAATTCCATAAGCATTTAATAAATGAGATTACAAGAAAGCTACAGAAATTTTAAAATTCCAATAGAGGGGGTGGCTAGGTGGCACAGTGAATAGAGCACCGGCCCTGGAGTCAGGAGGACCTGAGTTCAAATCCGGTCTCAGACACTTGACACAAAAAGCTAGCCATGTGACCTTGGGCAGGTCACTTAACCCCAATTGCCCTCCAAAACGGAAAAAAAATACCAATATAATTTTATCCTTGTATGATTGACAGGGTCATAACTACAAATATTTTAATCAGGGGCAAAAATAGTTTTGGATCAGTGAGAGAGATAGAACAGAGTTCAAAACATGAGTGTCGTGTCACCAGGACTAAGGAGCTTCTTGTAAAAAGCAAGTCCCTACCTGCTAACAGTCCTTTCCATGTTAGCATCCTGGTTGCCCAGTGCTAGATGGAGCTCTAAAATCAGTGATCCACAGATTAGTAATTAGCATGGCATAAATTCAAGAAAGGGGGATCTCCTTAACAGAGGAAGATGCAAGAATTGGACTATGTGTTCACCTTCTCACAAGAATGACATTTCAACCAAACCGGGATTATGGAATATAGGGGTATAACAAAACAAAATAATGCTGAGTAATACTTGAATTAGAGGACAGTGAATCTGTATGTCCTTATATTTCACCAAAATTATAGATCTTGGGCAATAGTAAGGAATAAGATAAAGAGTAAAGAAGCCTGAGATATTTTCCTAACCCTACCACTGACTTACTTTTCAGGCCCATTTTACTCACAAATAGTAAGGAATATTTAAGGATTACTGCTTTCCTTTTCTCCCCTATCTCAGGAATGTATGTTTCCTGATTAATGGAGAGATAGAAGCTGCCTCTGTCCCAAGATCATAGGCCCAAATATGTAGGGATTGCAGAGGCTATCTTGTCAAATCCTCTCTTTTCCAGATGTAGAACAGACTCAGAGAGGATTAGTAGTTTTGCCCAAGGTCACTGTCAATGACAGAGCTAGCATATAAACCTAGATCCTCTGATTCCAAAGTCATTGTTTTTCCTTATGTGCCAAGAATTCATCTTTTCATTACTGCATCTGGATATTTTCTTGACCAGAGGAGAAAAAAAATAACTTCCCACACCTTGAGGGCATTGGCAGCCTCCAACCACAATACTTTTCTCCTTGGCTTTCCCAGATGATCTGAAAGCTGCCTTTTGGGAAGCAGCTGAGTGCCAAGGAGAATGTCCACTCCCACCCAGACTCCATCAGAGTTTCTTTTTCAGAAACAAGGCCCTTGGGACAGGGATTTTGATTAGCATGATTATTAGTACATCAAATCCTCTGGACTCATCAGATATGGGCACTATATATATAAAGTATTCTTAGGGGTAGGTGCTATTCATATGTGAGGGGAAGGATGGGAGGATTCAAATAACTTAGAGATCATTTTACACTGTATTTGAAAATGAATTCGAAGTACAGTAAATTTTTTGAAGTAATTCATTTTAGGCAAGTTTTATAGCACACTGAAACCATATCTGTCTGTCTTTCTATACACACATAATATTACAGCTCTAGATGAAAGACCTTACATGAAATTTGCCATCTTAACTTTCTTAATGCATCCTTAGTGGAATGAATTAATTAAATTTAAGTGTGATTAATGTTGGGCAATATGTAATGTTATTTTATTTTTTGTTCAGTCATTTTTCAGTCATGTCCAACCCTTTGTGACCCCATTTGGAGTTTTCCTGGCAAAGATACTGAAGTGGTTTACTATTTATCTCTTTTTATAGATGAAGACACTGAGGCAAACTGGTTAAGTGACTTGCCCAGCTAGTAAGTGTCTGAGAATAGACTTGAACTCTTGAAAATGAGTTTTTCTGACTGGAAGGCTTGCACTCTATCCACTGCCTCATCCAGCTACCCAATGCTATTTTATACAAGAGCAAATTTAGCTTACTTTATTACATATGTGTACTTGAAAATAATAAAGACTGAAAATATAGTTTGGGACCAAGTCTTTGACCCCAACCAATGCAATTGCCACACTCAGTTTAATTTAATTTAGAACACAATGTAATGATCAACCATGATTCCAGATGATGAAGAATGCTACCCATCTCCTAGCAAAGAGAATATAGACTAAGTATGCAGAATAAAATACTTTTTTTTGGACTTTACTAAAATGGAATTTTGTCTTGCTTGAGTCTATGTGGTATTTCTTACACTTTTTTCAGGTTTTTTTTTTGGGGGGGGTGCGGTGAGTAAGAGGTTGGAGGGAGAGAAAATGAATACTTGTTAATTAAGAAGAAAGGCTGTAGGTTATTAAAAAAAAAAAGAATGTTGGGATTAAAGTTTTTTCTTTAGGAAGACGATTTTGGCAGCAATGTAAAGGATCAAGTGGAGAAACAAGAGATTGGAGACAGATATTTAGGAGGTTACAGGATTGGTACAGATGAGAGGTAATGAGAATCCGACCTTTGAGTTGTGGCAATTAGAAATGAAAAGAAAAAAGGAGAGGATTCTGGGAAGATGGCGGAGTAGGTCAGAAAATTCCTACCTCTCAAGGTTTTCCCCCACAAAAAACACCTTTGGCAAACAAAGTGTGATGGGACATAAATAAGAACAGGGGCATAACCCCGGTCCTCCTGGGACAATTTGAGATCAGAAGAAAAATCCCAGGACAAAGTTTGGTCCTTGTGAAGAGTAAACACCTCCAGGCTAGGTTCTGTTTTAACAGCAAGCTGCAAGTCTCTTAAACTACTAGCGGCAAGCCCTGAGGTTAGTTGGTTGGAGAGACTGCCTTAGACCTAGCCATGAGAACTTTCACCACGGGATTGTGAGAGGAGTTAGGTGTCTGAGTCTGGGAAGATCAAGGGAACCTCTGCTAACAAGGAACACCAGACCCAGCTGTGCTGCAAAGAGCTGTGGGGGTGAGAAGGAACCAGAAGACACCCAGTGAGAGCAGAAGCAGTGGGGCAGAAAGCCCCTGGCTGTGGGCACTTACACGAGGCTGGAGGTTTGGCTTTGGTTTCAGGCTAGAGGGGAGAGCTGAAGATCTGGGGCAAGAGGGATGGTTTCCCATACCCCAGAGCTAGAGGTGATTACAAATAATTAAGCTATTACTACAAAAAAATGCACAGGCAAAGGAGAAAGAATCCAACCATAGAAAATTTTTATGGGAATACAGATGACTGGGGTTCATCTTCAGAGTAGAATATTGAAGTAAAGAAACCCCCAAAGAGTAATGTCAAATGGACATCTGCCCAAAAAGAATTCATAGAAGATCTTAAAAAAGACTTCAGGGGCAGCTAGGTGGCTAGTGAATATAGCACCGGTCCTGGAGTCAGGAGGACCTGAGTTCAAATCCAGCCTCAGACACTTGACACTTACTAGTTGTGTGACCTTGGGCAAGTCACTTAAACCCAACTGCCCTGCCTTCCCCTCTCCAAAAAAGAAAAAAAAGCAATTATAAGGTATATAATGAAAGTTGAGAAGTAAAAGTTTAGGAGAATAGGTAGAAGACAATGGGTTCAATTTTGGAGTCCCATGGACATCCAGGTGGAGATTTCCAAAAATCAGTTGTGAAATGTGGTTCTGGAGTTTGGAAAAGGTATGTGCTAGAGGTGAATAGCAAGTTAAGGATTGTCTCATTTAGGGATGGAAAATAATAAGGTTGCAAGGAAGAGAATGTTGAGGGAAGAAGATTGAGAACAAAGCCTTGAAAATTGTTATCATCTAGAAGGTGAAGGAGAAGAAACAGCCAGAGAAGAACTAGGAGAGCACTGTGTTTCAAGGGCCAAAGGAATGGAGAGTACCAAAAAGAAAATGGCGATCAAGAATACTTAACGTTGCAGTCGTTCAGTACAGACTCCAGAGCAATGAAAGAGGATGATGCACAAAGTGAATGTTTTATGGAAAACATTTGTCTGTAAGGTCATAAATTTAGATGTAGAAAAGGCTGTAGAGGTCATCAAATCTAACCTATTCATGTTACAGATTTGGAAACCGAGATTGAAAAAGATTAAGTGATTTTCCCATGATCACACACCTGGTAAGGGTTCCAAATACAATCTGAATTCAAGCTTCCTGACTCCAAGCCTAGTACTCTGTGCATGGTACTGCCACCTGTCTCTGGGATACCTTGAAATGGTGATGATATATTGAAGAGATCAGAATTCCTTTGGTGTGTGTGTGTGTGTCTGTGTCCATGTGTCTATGTGTCAATGTGTCAATGTGTGTGTGCTTCCTGAATCATACAGCTAGAAGTGACCTTAAAGATCCATGACCAGCTAAGCATTTTTTTTTTTGAGGACGGAAGGCAGGGCAGTTGGGTTTAAGTGACTTGCCCAAGGTCACACAGCTAGTAAGTGTCAAGTGTCTGGGGATGGATTTGAACTCCTCCTGACTCCAGGGCTGGTGCTATATTCACTGCGCCACCTAGCGGCCCCCTAGCTAAGTATTTTTTTATGAATACTTCTTCAACTTTGCCTACTTGAATCCTTAGCTCCCTTTAGCAATCATCATCATCATCATCATTTTATTATAACTGGCATCTTTATAGTACTTTAAGATGTGCAAAGAGTTATATTATGTTTCTCATTTTATCCTCTCAACAACCCTGAAAGGTGGGTGCTATTAGTATGCCCATTGTATAGATGAAGAAACTGAGGCTGATAAAGGTAAAGTGACTTGCCCAAGGTCACATAGCTACCCGTGTTTCCCCAATAATAAGACACTGTCTTATTATTTTTTTTGGACAGAAAAACACCAGAGGTCTTATTTTCAGGGGAGGGCTTATTTTAATGAACATTGACAGCAATTTTAATAAACAGGTAAATGTGAACAAAAAAATGTACCTTTATTCAATAAGCAAATCACTGGGGAAGAACAGGATGACGCACTCACTGCTGCAGCTCTGATTGGATGCAGCTCAGAGCCCAGCATGCGTTTCACG
>NW_027187345.1:5194545-5218846 GCF_028583685.1 Petaurus breviceps papuanus
GGGGGGGGGGGGGGGGGGGGGGGGGGGGGGGGGGGGGGGGGGGGAACGGTGCATACAGAGGGTACCGTAATGTAGCATGTAGTGCGTAGCACAGAGGATCACCTTCACTACAGTAGCAATCTCAATAGGGCTTATTTTCGGGGGAGGGCTTATTTTAGAGGAATCTTACACAGTAAGGGGAGGGCTTATTTTTGGGATAGGTCTTATTATCGGGGAAACATGGTAGTAAGCTTCTACGGCCAGATTTGACCTCAAGATCTTCCTGATTATGAATCCAATATTCTTACCCACTTTACTACCTACCTACCTCTCACTGTGAACTTCTCAAGGCTTACCTCAGGTGCCCATTCCTATATAAGGCCTTCTCTCCCCAACCCTGTGGTTGTTAGTACTTTCTTCCTTACTCTCACCCCTCCAGATTAATTTGTACTTTGTCTATATTTTGCATTTGTTGATCTTACTACATAAACCCTTCATAATCTATCTCTCTCCTACTTTCCAATTTTCTTATATTTTACTCTCTTCCATGGACTTTTCAGTCTATTGACAATGGTCTTCTGGCTGTTTCACAAACAAGACACTTCATCTCCACTCCAGGCACTTTCTGTGACTGTTCCCCATGCCTGGAATGCTCTCCTTCCCCAACTCTGACTACTGACTTTTCTGCCTTCTTTTAAAGCTAAAATCCCATTTTCAACAGGAAGTCTTTCTTAGCCTCTCTTAATTCTAATATCTTCCTTCTATTGATTATTTTCTATTTATCCTCTACATAGCTTGTTTGGACATATTTGTTTGCTTGTGTCCCCAGCTAGTTGAAAAGCTCCTTAAGGGCAAGGACTGTCTTACCTCTTTTTGTATCCTTGTTGCTTAGCACAGGGCCTAGCACACAGTAGGAATTTAATAAATGTTTATTGACTGAATGACTGATGTTTCTCCCCAATGACGAATAAATTCCTTAAGGACTGAGTTTTATCTCTTTTTGGTCTTTGTACCTTACTTACCTAGCACAGTGTGCTGCACACAGTAGAAATGGCATATTTAATACTTTGTAGATATATGAATATATAACATTCATAAAAAGCTATAAAATTGAATATGAATAATCTACAATCTTTGCTTTACATGTATTGTATACAATATACCTCTGTATTATCTAACTCAAATATGAAAGAATGGCAGTCTCATTTCATATACTACCAATCTACTAGGCAGCTTGAAGAGGAAATTAATTTTTAAAAAGAATAAAAACATATGAATTGATTTTACAAACCAAGATGACTAAAATGATACTGGACATCTATCCCAATTGAGTCTAGTGATTTGTTCTCCAAGCCTTAAAGTCAGATGTGTATTAAATTTAAGCATACTATTGCTACCATAACTGAGTTCTGTGTTAATATATGTGGGTTTGTGATTGGACTCTATCCCAGGGTAACCATGGCTACTGCAAAGTTTGCTTTTTCCTTGCAACATTTTCTTCAGTGGAAACCAATTCTTCCAAGATTGAATTGCTTCCAAATGAAGGGCAGGCAAATATCAAGTATGCCAAGCCAGAATTTCCAGGATCTGGTACTCCACCCTCCCAAACCCTTCTTTCCAAAATCTCTTGCACATGTGTGTGCATGGGCACACACACACACACACACACAAATATGCAAGAATGAGTAAGTTTTCACTTATTCCCTGGGTTAAATCGAGTTATTATCCAAAGTAAAATACTTAGTCTCTGATCAGGAACCATGAAGTATTCACTAGGATAGACACTGAAATAATATCTACATCTAGATCAAATATTTTCAGGACTTTGAAAAACTTGCCTTTATTTTAAAATGTGACAGGAAAAGGGTAAAATTAAATGAATGACAAACTTTTCATTAGTCAAAATATATAGCCCCCTCCTTTAAGCTGTCATAATGTTGGCATAGTTTATAAAATGCTGAATATGGAGTCATGAAGAATTGAATTCAAACCCTGAATTACATATTAACTGAATTACAAATTACATTTACCTGCTTAAATCTTAATCTCAGTTTCTTCATGGATAAAATGGGAATGATGAAGAAGATTATGATGATGATAGCTTCTGCCTCACAGGATTGATATAAGGATCAAAATGAGAAAATATATAGAAAATACTTTGCAAACTTGAAAGCACCAAGTAAATGTTAATTATTAATAATAATATATAATTGTTATATATGATTATAATTAATATATGTTATTATTAATAATTTGACTCTTTGTTTTCTAATATACTTATTTATGGGAGAGGCAGTATGAAAGAGGGGACAGATGACCCTGGAGTCAGTTCTGCCTCTTGCATTTACTAGCCGTGTGACCATGAGCAAGACACTTTAGTTATGAGTACCCACAGACACTTCTCTAAGAGGAATCACTGGTTTGCACTAGTACTGTTACCATATCATGAGTGATGTCACAGGTACCAGCCAAAATACTTATCTATAAATTTTGTTATAAAAATAACAGAGTTTTACTTACTTCTTCAAAAATATAAATTCTTGACTGTAAAGAGGGATGCCACCAGGGACAGTGGAAAGAATAATAGATTTAAAATCAAAGGATGTGAATTCAAATTCACAGTTGAGCTCCTTCAGAAAGTCACTTTACTTCTCTGAATTTGTTTTCTCATCTGCTCAATGAAAGGGGTGCACTAGATGGTGTCCAAGGTCTCTTCTAGCTCTACTTCTCTCTGTTTTATTGACCCAGTTTGAGTCCCTAACAACACCTTTTTCAAAAGCATATTGAACATAGTTGACAGTCAGTAAATGTTTGGTGAATTTTAAAGGTATCATCATTTTTCATTTTGTTTATTTTTTAGCCCTCATCACCTACAAATATTATAATAACCTTTCATAAAGGGTTGCATATAGCCACAATCCACTTAGAATCCAGACCTTGTCTGACATTTTTGTAAGGGAAATGCTAAAAGACAATTCACTGAAATATCACCTTGAGACTTTTAAATTTTAGGGTTTTTTTCCCCCACAGGTCAAGGTTTCCTGTAATGTTAGACCCTATGCTGTGATAGGCATGTGCACTGTAATTCACACACAGAGAAGAATAGTTAGTTAACAGGATTTACTGTGTGTCTACTGTGTATGGTTTTAGCACAAATGTGTGTCCATATTCTACCATCTGCAAAGCTGGGAATATGAGCACAACCCAATATTTCATAATCATCATACCAATATGGTGGCATTTGGCATGTTTGTAAATATTACAAAAACAGACACATTTGCCAGAATTCATGTTCCGAAATCTATGTGAATCATTTCCAGTGGCTTCTAAATTCTTTGAGAGGGCACTTTGAAGTCCCAACCATAATCCTTTTTAAAAAATACCATTATTTATCCTTGCTTAAGATCCTATACCTACTGACTAATTCCTTTTAGAGTAATCCAGACTCTTTAGCCTCAGCAT
Source organism: Petaurus breviceps papuanus (assembly GCF_028583685.1). Lineage (NCBI taxonomy): Eukaryota > Metazoa > Chordata > Mammalia > Diprotodontia > Petauridae > Petaurus > Petaurus breviceps. The sequence goes on from NW_027187345.1 coordinate 5,197,987, forward strand.
CAAGGTCAATCACTACCAACCTTCATGTAAATTCTTCCCCTTACTTTGTCAAACACATTTTTAGTACTTCCCAACAAGGACTCTCTGCTAAAAAACAAGCAAATGTACTTGAGTGAGATCACTTGATTGCTGCTGTTACCTCATCTTTACACATTACATTTTTCCGAACTTGCATTCCTTCCCACCTCCTGTCTGCCCATCATAAATAGCCATGTATTTTTTTTTAATCAAGGAAATAGAGGCCCAGAGACAGTAGGTGATTTGCCTAAGTTTGCTTATGTTTCTTTCAAAACATCATACAAAATTCAACTCTTTGATTCCTTCTTTTGTTTATTCTACCAGATTCTAATCATTGTATGTTCCCAGCTCTGAAGTATATAATTTTTACTACATTGGTTTGCTTATTGCTGCATGCATATGGTACTGGATAATAATAGCACCTATCTCCTAAAGTTGTTGTAAGGTTCAAATGAGATACTATTTGGAAAGTACTTAGCATAGTGCCTGACACACACTGTAGGTACCACATAAATGCTAGTTATTGTTGTTATTATGATAATTATTTATTGTTCTGATTTATGTGTCTGTCATTTGCCAAAATATGCCCATACACTTATGAAAATATGCATAGTTCATTTGTGAAAATCTGTATTTGCACAAAAATAAATTAGGGGGTAATTATACACTTTACAAATTGATTTATAATCAAGTTCCATTAAGTTGCAAACGTCCCTAATACAGCCAAGGTACAATGAGAAAAGTAGTTATCTATGAGTCAGAAATTCCCAGTTGTAGTCTCAGAAACACTGTGATCTCAATTATATCTTTTTGCAATAAAATGTTATTATTCTATAATAGTTCAGTTAAAGTGATTCAGAGTTTTTTTTAAGTGGTTATAGAATTTTTCCTGAGACTGTTACACAGAATGGGCTATATACTCAGTGTTATTATGTGTAGAGTGGTATACTATGGAGATAAGAATGAAATAGAAAAGGTAGATCTTTGTCTACAAGGAATATATCATATATATATGTAGAAAAAATACAGAGTTTGTTTCATTAGATTTTGTAATGTATTCTGAGAAAAAATATGTTGTAGATTCTAAAAGGGAATGAGAATTGCATTTTTTAAATTAACTTCAACTTCCCTTAGAACTCCAGTTGGCACATATTTAGCTAACATCTTTAAGGCTATTCATACTGTTTCTTGGCCAAAAAGTGAACTCTAACCATTCAGTAAATACTTATTGAGCTTTTGCTCTGTGTCCAGCATTGTGCTAAATGAGCATTATGAAATTTGAGAAATAGAGGAAATTATCACAGTTGTAAAATAATTTATCATATATTTGAGATGTTATTTATATAGGTATGTTATTCTTGGGGTACAGCAGAGACAAGGAATTCCTCTGGGGCATATTAATATTTTGTACCTTTTCAGTTACCATAATTGATGAATTAAGTTCAAGAGGTTTTTATATGAATAACTCTGTGTTGTTACCTCCCTCCCTCCTTTGATTGTTATCGATCCTAATCACATTACCCATGCTAAAGAGGATGGAATGTACTTCAGTAAAAGGAAAAATAATTAAAATTTAAGCTCACTTGTTACTATTGTTCAGGGCTTTAAACTTCCCACTCAGAAATAACAGGCTACTGAAGGCATTACCGTATATATTACTGAATTGTGCCATGTTTCAATATTGCCAGTTTGGACATATCTTAGATACCATGTTTTAGGACTTTAAAAGTGGAGCTTATAAAGAATTTCTTCAAAAACATCTCTTGACCAAACCAAATTTAATATATGTAATGGTCAAAGACAAAGCTCTATCCAGTGATACATCAATACTATATATCATTGAAATTAAGGGAATAATCTCTAATATCAATGTTCTCTATAATGGTGTACAAATTACCTGGGACAAAGTAAAACAAATACATTTATTGACATAAAATAAATCTTGCAAATTAAAAAATTTTAAAAACATTTAACATTCAATGTGTCTTTTATTTATTGCAATCACTTGCTTTTGACATATGACATTGAGTTCAAAAGATTTTGACATTTATTCTTTAGTTCATTGTTATGAAATCATATATCACATGGGATACTGAGTACTTTTAATGAACAATCTATTTTTTTCAGTTCTAGATGTGGCTGTTGTCCTTAGCTTTTCAATGAAAATTAAAGTAAATGAGTTCCTAGGCCCTTGAAGCATATTTGTCACCATCTCTTGAATAAATGTCTTAGCTCTTTGAGGTATAAAAGCCATGTTGCCATGTTCCATCTCAATTTGGGAATTTTGTAATTTTGGATCTCTGCTTCTCCACATATCAATATATTTCTCAGGCAGCTAGATGATAGAATGAATATAGTGTTAGATTGCGGAACACATGAGTTCAAATCCTGTCTCTGACACTTCCTAGTCATGTAACCCTGGGCAAGCTTGACCTCTCTCTGTTTCAGTTTCCTTATCTGTAAATTAGGGCTAATCACAGTGTATATACCTCATAAGATTGTTGTGAATATCAAAGGAGATAACAAATGTAAAGCACTTTGCAAACCTAAAAACACTATATAAATTCTAGCTGTAACGACATTCATATTATTCTCATGTTATTATAACAGTTTATATTCCTACAAAGGGAACAAGGCATCCAGATCTAATGATTTTTTATCCTCTAATAATTGTTTATTTTGGTGGATGTTTTACAGTATCATGAAGATATCTAGATCTTATAGGTTTACCTGGTACTTTTATAATAATTGTAGAGTAGCCTTGAAAGAAAAAGTCTGTTTCCTTAGGCACAATTATCTTTTCCCAATCTTTCATATAAAAATATTTATATATTCCGGGTATTGGTAAGTGTCTTTTCTTCATAGCAAAGGTTAGCAGCTATTTTCTTCCACTCATCTTCTTTCTCACTGTTCTTCCAACTTCAAAAAATCTTTGCTATACAGAAGAGGAATCAGTAACAATCTCTCCATCTGCCATATTCCTCTGAAAGGTTTTTGTTTGCTTCCTGAGGCTGAATTAGGTTGTTTTGCAACAACAATTTGTCATTTCTTGCTGTTATTTTTCATTTTTATCTAATTTCCTTTGAACTTCAATTGAACTAACCTTGGGCCATTATGGGCTTGAAGCTCCTGATTTCTCTACACCAACAGTCACTACAACATCTCTAATAGTCCTTGAGGTGTGTTCTCTAAAAGGTATAACTTTTATGTTTCCTTGAAATAACATCCATTTTTATGAACCACAGAATTTAAAATACAAAAAAAAAGAGAGCAAAGCAACACACATATGACATTGAATTTAGCACTGAACTGACAAAGAATTAATTAAAGATGAGGGAATTTTGTTTCATCTGGTCAAAGTCAGATGTTCAGAGTGAGTCCAGTAGAATGACATATGCATGACCATTGATTTTACAAAATAAAACCATATAAAATTATCGATTATTCTGAGTAATTCTCAAACTACTGTAATATCAGCATCCATGTATGGGCAGAGAATTCTTGCCAGCATGCTCAGCAGAAACCAGGAAATACATGTGCCACAATATGTTCAGATCATTTTATACAAAATAACCCCTGCTTAGGTTGTGATTCTTTTCATCAAAACCCTGCTTATTGATTCAAGGTAATAAAGAACACATTCTCAAAAAAAAAAAAAAAGGGCACTTTGAAAGAATACATGAATCAAAATATGTTAGAAGGAAACCAATCCAGTGAACTTTTATTATGATCAACTGTGAAAAGTATAGTTTGAGTTTAATTGGTAAAAATTGAAAAAATTTGTAGACTACTCAAAAGCATGATGACTTTCCATCATTAAGAATACTTCTTTTTAAAGAATATCAGAAGGTACTAGATATCGTGAACACCAAATGTCATATTTTTAAATGAAATTGATTATATACATATACAGTTATTTATTTAATAGAAAAGAAATAGCTAGATAGGGGCGGCTAGGTGACGCAGTGAATAGAGCACCGGCCCTGGAGTCAGGAGGACCTGAGTTCAAATCCAACCTCGGACACTTAATACTTACTAGCCATGTGGCCTTGGGCAAGTCACTTAACCCCAAATGCCCTGCCTTCCCCCCTTAAAAACAAACAAAAAGAAATAGCTAGATACAGACAACCGTTATAGAATCAGATGTCTATGCAATTATTTTAAGACAAAGGTCAAAGTAAACACCAAAATATAAGAAAAAATGCATATATACCCACACATAAAAGTTATAGCAATTCTGAATAACCATGGGTATCAGTCCTGGGCCTCCTCTTTTCACTCTGCATTATCTCCCATGGGTTCAATTATCTTCATGATATGATTCTTAGATTTGTCTATCCAACCCTAACCTCTTTCCTGACCTGTAGTCTTAAATCAGCAACTGCTTACTGACAACTCTCATCCTCTAGACATCTTAAATTCAGCATGTCCAGAACAAAACTCATATCTTTCCCTTAAAACCTTACCCTCTTCCTGACCTCCCTATTACTCTCAATGACACAACCATTGTCCCAGTGTCCAGATTAGCTACTTCAGTGTCATCATTGATGTCTCACTCCTACTCGTTCCATATAATTATGGGTAGACTGAGCCAATATAATGAAAATTACAATTCTACCAAAAATAATTCACTTTTTCAATGCCAGAACAATCAAATTACTAAAAAACTTTTATAGAGCTAAAGAAAAATAAGGGCAACCAGGTGGCACAGTAGATAGAGGGTTAGGACTGGAGTCAGGGAGACCTGAGTTCAAATGTGGCCACAGATACTTAATAGCTATGAGACACTGGGCAACTCACTTAATCCTATTTGCTTTAGTTAGCTCGAGAAGGAATGGCAAATTATTCTAGTATCCTTGCCAAGAAAACCCCAAATAAGGTCATGAAGAGTTGGATGTGACTGAAGGGACTGAACAACAATAAGAAGAAATAATAACAGAGTTCATCTGGAAGAACAAAAGGTCAAAAATATCAAGGGAATCAAAGAAAAAATGTCAAGGAAGGTGGCCTAGCAGTACCAGATCTCAAACAGTCTTAAAAGCAGTAATCATCAAAACTGTCTGGTAATGGCTAAGAAATAGCCTGGTGGATCAGTGGAATAGATTATGTACACAATACACAACAGTAAATGACAATAATAATATAGTGTCTGGTAAACTCAAAGTTACAAATTTTTAGGAGAAGAACTCACTTTTTGACAAAAAAAATTTCTGGGAAAACTGGAAAGCAGTTTAGCAAAACCTCTATAGAACAACATCTCACACTGTATACCAAGATATAATCAAAAAGGGTGATTTAGACATAAGGAGTCTAATTAGGAGAGCAAATTGGGAGAGCATGGAAAATTTTATGTGTCAAATCTATGAATGAGGCAAGAATTTATGACCAGACAAGAGATAGAATCAAGGGAAGTAAAATGGATAATTTCATTTACATTAAATTTAAAAGATTTTATACAAACTCAATACAGCCAAGATTAGAAGGAAAGCAGGAAACTGTGTGTGGGGGGGAATTATAGTAAGTTTCTTTGATAAAGACCTCATTTCTCAAATATATTGAGTACTGAATCAAATTGATAAAAATAGGATAAAGGGTCAAAGAATATAACAGGCAGTTTTTAGAAGAAGAAATTAAAGCTATCTCTAGTCATATAAAAATGCTATAAATCACTACTGATTAGAGAAATGCATATTAAAGCAACTCTGAGATATCACCTGACACCTATCAGATTGGCTGATGTGATAGAAAAGGAAAATGACAAATGTTGGAGGAAATGTGGAAAAATTGGAACACAAAATTGGTGGAATTATGAACTGATCCAACCATTCTGGAAAACAATTTGAAACTATAAGGGCTATAAAACTATGTATACCCTTTGACCTAGCAGTACCCCTACTAGATTTGTATCACAACAATATCAAAGAAAAAAAGAAAAGAATTCCTATCTACCACAATACTTATAGCAACCCATTTTGTGTTGTCAAAGAATTAGAAGTTGAGAGGATGCCCATCAGTTATGGAATGACTGAACAAGTTGTGGTATATGATTGTGATGGAATTCTATTGTTCCATAAGAAAGGATGAGCAGAATAGTTTTAGAAAAAAAACTTGGGAAGACTCATATGAACTGATGCAAATTGGAGACAGCAGAACCAGGAGAACATTGTATATAGTAATGGCAATATTACAAGAGGATCAACTGTGAATGACTTAGCTCTTCTGATCAATAAAATGATCCAAGACAATTCCAAAAGACTTTTGATGAACAATGCTATCTATCTTTAGAGAAATAACTTATGGAATCTGAATACAGACTGAAGCATAATGTTTTTCATTTTAGTTTTATTCTTGTTTTTTTCAACATGGTTAATATGGAAAAATGTTTTGCATGATTTCACATGTATAACTGATATCACATTTCTTGCCTTCTCAATGGGTGAGGGAGGGTGGGAGGGAAGGAGATAAAATTGTTTTAATTAATGCTAAAATAAATAAATAATAAATTGGGGGAAGGGGGCTCTCTAAGTTACAAAGTGCTACAAAAATGTGAGTTGTTGTTATTAGTTTATTTTAATAATTTCCTGATCCTGGGGACAACTCTGGATGAACTGGTAAAAATATTTCAGGGCATCAGGTCCCTGTGATGCCTCAGGTATCTCAAGTATTGTTTTTTCTGGAGGGGGAAAGCAAGGCAATTTGGGGTTAAGTGACTTGCCCAAGGTCACACAGCTAGTAAGTGTGTCAAGTGTCTGAGGCGGGATTTGAACTCAGGTCCTCCTGATTCCAGGGCTGGTGCTCTATTCACTATGCCACCTAGCTGCCCCTCTTTTTTTAAGTGGAATTAAATCTTTTAGCATAATCAGTTTAGGAAAACTGCATCATAGCTGCTGATATTCATTATATCCAAGAAAAGAGACATACAATCGATAGCGTGACCACCCCTATGATTTCCTAGGATTACTGAATTTATATCATGTTTATTTCCCCCAAAAGTCATTTGCTGCTTACTACCAATAAGGTTTCCATGGCAGTAGAATTATCAGTATGAAGACACTTTCCATAATACCAAATAGTTTCAGACTTCTTTAATTTGTGCCAGTACATTAGAATGACCAAAAATTACTTCTGTGTGGGACTGACACTTCACTTGAAAATGTCAGAGTTGTGCTTGACCACAGAATAGCAGATGACATTAAGGCGGAGTTCTTAACCTGGAGTCCATAGGGTCACTCAAGGATCTGTGGATAGATATAAGGGAGTCTGTGAATTTGGATTAGAAAAAAAAATAACTCCTTTTTTCCCCCTAATCTCTAATTGAAATTTAGCATTTCCCTTAAAAAAATTGTTCATGACTGATCCAACCATTCTGGAGAGCAATTTAGAATTATGGCCAAAGGGCTATAAAAATGTGCATGCCCTTTGACCCAGCAATATCATTTCTAGGTCTCTATCACAAAGAGATTATACAAATGGAAAAAGGACACATCTACAAAAATATTTATAGCAGCTCTTTTTGTGGTGGCAAAGAATTGGAAATTGAGGGGGTTGCCCATCAGTTGGGGAATGACTGAACAAGTTGTGGTATATGAATGTAATGGAATACTGTTGTTCCATAAGAAATGATGAGCAAGCGGACTTCAGAAAAACCTGGACTTATATGAAGTGATGCTGAGTGAAGTGACCTTAGGTCTTCTAAGCAATTCGAGGACCTAAAACAACTCCAAGACTCATGATGGAAAATGTTATCCATATCCAGAGAAAGAAATATAGAGTCTGAATGCAGATCAAAGCATACTATTTGCTCTCTTTTTTGTTTTGTTTTTTTCTTTCTCATGGTTCCTCCCTTTCATTCTAATTCTCCTATACAAGACTAATGTGAAAATATGTTTAATAAGGATGTAAATGTAGAGCCTATATCTGATTGCATGCTGTCTTGGGGAGGGGGAAGGGAAAGGAGGTGGAGAAAACTGAAAACTTACGGAAGTGAATGTTGAAAACTAAAAATAAATAATTTTTTAAAAATTATTCATGGTACATGGGCTTCACCAGTTCGCCAAAGGGGACCATGACACAAAAAAGGTGAAGAGTATCTGTACTTGGGCATCAGTTGCTTGCACTCAACAACTCCAGAACAGAGGTACATAAAAATTGACAAAGGAAACTCTCATAATGCTGTGGGAGTCAAGAATTTCCACAACTATCACTAGGACAATGCCTTAATAATTTATACTAAGCCTCTTCCCCAGCCTCTATCAGAATTCTTGACTAGCTGTGTTGCCATAGGCAACACTTAACTTCTCTAAGTCTCAGTTTCCTCACTTGTAAAAATGAGTTTAACAATACCCACAGGGTATTTGTGAGGTTCAGATGAAGTAGCAGATATAAAGAAAGCACTGTGCAACCTTTAAAATGCCATATAAATCTTAGTTGTTGGGTTTTTTGTTGTTTGTCATGTTACCATATAAGTAGAACTGGAATCTTTTCCTCGGTGCCTCTGAATACATACTTGTCCACAAACCAGCAGAAGCAATATTGAGTGCTGATGCCTTAAGCTATCTACCACTGAGTGTCATGGATTATGTTCTATACCCCTGCAAAGGAAGGTTTCATCATAAACTATTCCAAACAAATTTATCAGACAGATTATTTTATTTTTTTAATTTTTTATTATGAATTTGATGAAAACACACACACCATTTCCATAAATTAAATGGAACAGAAAAAGAGGATTATATGTGAAACTGTGAATATTTATTAATACAGGTTGCTAAATTTTAAAGTGTTTAGTAGGTTCAAGATGTTACTTTCATCTGGTAGGTTAACTGCAGAGAATCCCAAACAGCCCTTAGTCTAGAATTTGTTTCTACAATATGGGAAGGCAGGGTGACTGATTTGTGGGGCCAGAGATGTACCAGCTATAGCCTCCAATAACCAAAATAAGATCATTAACATCTCTACCAATCTGAGGTGGTTTATGGCAGGTTTATAAAAGCAGAGATAGTCCTAGCTTCTAAAACAGTGTTTCTTTTCTTTAATTATTTATTTATTTTACCCCAGTTATGTGTAAAAATGATTTTTAAGATTTGTTTTTAAAACTTTGAGTTCCAAATTCTCTCCCTACCCTACCCCCCATTGAGAAGGTAAACAATTTGATATAAGTTATACATGTGTATTTATGCAAAACATATCCATAATAGTCATGTTGTGAAAGAAAACAGACAAGGAAAAAAACTCAAGAAAAATAAAGTAAAAAAAAAAGTTTGCGAGTCAGGACGACCTGAGTTCAAATCCGGCCTCAGACACTTAACACAAAAACTAGCCGTGTGACCTTGGGCAAGTCTCTTCACCCCAATTGCCCTCCAAAAAAAAAAGTTTACTTCAATTTGTATTCAGAACCATCAGTTCTTTCTCTGGGGATGGATAACATTTTTTCTCATAAGTCCTTCAGAGTTGTCTTGGATCATTGTATTGCTGAGAATAGCAGAGTCATTCCTAGCTAAACATCTTACAATATTGCTGTTATTTTATATATACCGTGTTTCCCCGATAATAAGACCTATCCCGAAAATAAGCCCTCCCCTTACTGTGTAAGATTCTAAAATAAGCCCTCCCCCGAAAATAAGCCCTATTGAGATTGCTACTGTAGTGAAGGTGATCCCCTGTGCTACACACTACATTACGGTACCCTCTGTATGCACCTCCCCCCGTGAAACGCACGCAGCGCTCCGAGCTGCATCCAATCAGAGCTGCAGCAGTGAGCGCGTCATCCTGTTCTTCCCCAGTGATTTGCTTGCTGGTACATTTTTTTGTTCATATTTACCTGTTTATTAAAATTGCTGTCAATGTTCATTAAAATAAGCCCTCCCCTGAAAATAAGCCCTCTGGTGTTTTTCTGTCCAAAAAAATAATAAGACAGTGTCTTATTATCGGGGAAACACGGGGTAGTACATTTCACTTTGCATCAGCCCATGCACTTAAGTCTGAGAGCATCCTGCTCATCATTTCTTATAGTACAATAGTATTCCCTCATAATCACATACCACAACTTGTTCAGCCATTCCCTAATCCTCAACTTCTAATTCTTTACCACAGAAAAGAGCTGCTGTAAATATTTTTGTGCATATAGGTCCTTTTCCTTTTTGGTTTTGTATCTCTTTTGGGATACAGACTTAGTAGTGGTATTGCTAGGTCAAAGGGTATGCATGTAAACCAGTGTTTTTTAAACTGGTTCTTATTTTTCAGAGTTGACTTATGTTGACAGGCCAGGGAAGAGCAAGAGAGCCAGTTGAGATCTTTTCACGGCAAGGCAATGCAGCTCTGGTATACTGAATGTTTTGGGGGTTGTCCGTGTGTTTGTATTTGTGCTTCAAGTGTGTCCTTGGGGTGTCTCCTGGAGTAAAATACAAGGTATTGCAGGCATTAAAGGATAGCATCTCCTGAAACCCTTCCCTATCATCTTAGCATGCCTACTTCCAAGGTTATTGGACACTGGTAGAACTGAGTATGGAAGGAAGAACCTACAGAGAAACTCCCTAAGGAATTCAAGCTATTCACATCCCAATAACATGAATTACCTTACATTAATGTCAATATGAATTAATTTGAAATTCAAGGTTCTAATCCGGAAAATGATTATCATATCACCTTATAGATGACACAGTTTAGGAAACATCAGATTTTTTGTATGAAAAATATCATTGGAGGGGTGGCCAGGTAGCGCAGTGAGTAAGAGCACCAGCCCCAGAGTTGGAATGACCTAGGATCGAATCCAGGCTCAGACATTTAGCACCCACCCAGAAACACCTGGCTGTGTAACCTTGAGCAAGTTACTTAACCCCAATTGCTTAGGGGCAGCCAGGTGGTGCAGTGAGTAAGAGCACTGGCCCCAGAGTTGGGATGACCTGGGATCAAATCTGGGCTCAGATACTTAGCACCACACCCAGAAATAACTGGCTGTGTAATTTTGAGCAAGTTACTTAACCCTTATTGCTTTAATATATGTACACATATATCATTGGCTAAAGGATGTATCAGGTGGTCTGTGATTGATATTTTTTAAATTGTAAAAGAGTATGGCACATGCCAAAATACTTGACCATAACCAACCAAAAGGTTTTCCGTGGAAAGACTAAAAAGTCTCTTGTCAAACCATATTGATTTTATTCCTCCCCCCACCTCGAACACATACATTGACTATGTCTGAAAATAAATGTCTTAAGTTACGTCTTAAATTTCTCACTTCTCTCAAGAGGTTAGTAGTATGCTTTATCATCAGTTCTCTAGAATCAAAGGAGGTCATTGCATAGATCAGAGCTCTCAAGCTTTCAAAATTGTTTTTCTTTATAATGTTCTTGGGTAAATTGTTCTTCTAGTTCTAGTCACTTCACTCTGCATCAGTTCATATAGGTCTTGCTACTTTGCCTATACCCGTTCACTTCATCATTTTTGGCACAATACTATTCAACTATGTTTGTATACCATAATTTCTTTTGCCATTTCTCAAGAGATGAATTGGCCTTTGGTTTCCGCTTGCTGTAGTTAATTTTGTGCATTTGACCTTTCCTCTTTTGCTTATCTTCTTAGTATACAGTTTAGTGAATTTGGAGGCACAGTTTTGAGTTATTTTCTAAAATAGCTGAGCTAAATCATAGATCCACCAATGGTACATGTGTGCCAGTTTTCCCACAGCTCCTCCAGCATTTGTTATTGTGTGTGTGTGTATGTATGTGTGTTTTTGTCACTTTCCCAGTCTGATGACTGTAAAGTAGAAGCTCAGAATACCTTTAATTTTCATTTCTCTACTGGTAATTTGGAGCACTTTTTTCATATGTTTGTTGACAGCTTAGATTTCTTCCTCTGAAAACTGCCTGCTCATTTCATTTGACCATCTACTTATCAATGAATAATTCAAACTGATTTTGAAAGATCATGTCAATATAAAACTTGTCTACTGAGGCAAATTGTTTTTCAAAGTGGCTCAAAGTGCTCTAAGTTCCCTCTACACTCTATGCTTTTTATAACAATCACAGCCCTATACCAATTATCATGCTTTCTCATTTGGGGCAATAGGCTCACCTTATTGCCAGGCCACAATGGCAGAGAAAAGTCAGAGATTTTCCCAAGATTTTCCAATTTCCCTTCCAAAGAACTATAAATAACACCTCAAAGTGAATTCTGGAGGGGCAGAAGCCTCAAAAGGATGTGGTAAAACAGTTTTCCAGACCAAGATGACAATAGCATTGCTGAGTTCTCGTCATCACAGCTCATTAAAATCAAGAAATCAATGAAGCTAAAAGGAGATTTATGGGATACCTTTCCAACAAGAGATTTCTCATCTCTCTGTTTATTATTTCATATTCTGCATCAGGAGTCTGTCCTACTGTCTTAATAGATGACTTTCATAGAAATGTAATTTGGATGCTGTTTTTCATTTATTTCTGACCTAAGAATGGGTCTTTGCCAAGGGCTTTGGAGCTGAGTGAAGGTGACCTCCTGGAACTATAATTGAGGCCCCAAAGCTTGTCATACAAAGTCCTGTATCCAACCGAGACTGTAAGGTATGACATGATGAGGTATGGAGGAATAATTCCCAGAGTGATTTGGCATCAAAACCTTTAGAAAGAGTTTCTTTGATCCTGGCCTGTGGAATCAGTTATTTAGCTGCCCTTCCCAAGGACTCTACAGCCACAAAGTGAAGGAAGCAATCATTCTTGCAGCTTCAAATGCTGAAGAAAAGTCACTTTATATTTCTATACTAATTATTCCGGGCAATATACTAATTATTCTGCCCCTTAAAAATGTTATGTGAGGGGCGACTAGGTGGTGCAGTGAGTAAGAGCGCTGGCCCCGGAGTCAGGAGGACCCAGGATCAGTTCTGGCCTCAGATACTTAATACCCACACAAAAAAGAACTGGCCGTGTAACCCTGGGCAAGTTACTTAACCCCAGTTGCTTTAAAAAAAAAATGTTATATGAGCTAAGGTGTTAGGTGCATGTGCCAGGTAGCATTGAGATTCAACACAATATTGTTATTCTTTTTAAATCTCTTGGTATTTTGTGCCTTTGGAGTTTTCTTAGTTGATGCTGTGGTGATTTATAGAAAGGTTCCTTACTAGCACAGTTTAGTTATGCTGCAGTCCTGTTCATTCATTGCCTGTTAATTATAAACAACATATGATAACAACAACTAGCATTTGTGTGGTGCTCTAAAACTTTTAGTGTTTTACATTCAGTATGTCATTAGAACTTCACAACCACCTGGTCAGGTCAGTTCTCTAGGTATTATACCAATTTTACAAGTGAAGATATTGAAGCTCCAATAAGTTCAGTAAAGTGCGCATTGTCACACAGCTCAGTGTCAGACGTGGGATTTGCACCCAGGTCTTCCTGATTTGAAGTCTAATCTCCATCTTCTACCTCATCTGATTTTTCCATCACCATTATTATCAACATAAATATTTAATGCAGCCATTGATCTTATCAATGTGGATACTCATTCATACCTAATTCTTTGCTATGATTTTTGTCCATGGCCTTCTATTATAGAAAAATAAATAATTTACACCCATAGAACACTTTAAGATTTCCAAAGCACATTTCCCACAACTCTCTGAGGCAGGTAGCATCAGTAGAATAATCTAGATTTTATGGATTAGGATAATGAGACACAGATAAATCATATATCAAATAATTATAAGACATAGTATTCGAACTCTCAATTCACTTTCCACCATATTCACAGGGCTGTGAAACAATTAAAGTACAGTTTATGTTCTCAGTTATTCACAAAACAATTGACCAGAGTTGAATTGGTGTAAATATGAGGGGAAATTGTAATGTAACTTAACGTGATTTCCCATGAGGAGCTTTCTTAAAAAGAAAATAAATCAATCTTCCTAGGCACATGATATCATTTATAAAATATGGCACAGGTCTATTTGTTTTCTGTTCCATTTCTTTTTAAATTTTGTTCTCAGTCATGGGTTAATCATGCGTATAGATAAATAGACTGGAAAGAAATACACATAAACACACATACACACTTCCATTTTAGAATTGGTGAATAAATGGTCTTTTCTGAGCATCTTGATATCTTTAACTACTTCACCTTCAAAGAAAGTTGTTGTGGTTATATATAAGAAAATACCACATTAGAATTATGTTATCGATAGATCAGTGGAATAGGTTAGGGACACAAGACAGAGTAGTCAATGACTATAGTAATTTACTGTTTGATAAACCCAAAGACTCAAACTTTTTGGATAAGAACTCACTATTTGACAAAAACTGCTGGGAAAACTGGAAAATAGTATGGTAGAAACTAGCCACAGACAAACATCTTAAACGGTATACCAAAACAAAGTCAAAATGGGTACACAATCTAGATATAAAGGCTGATACTATAAGCAAACCGGGAGAGCAAGGAATAGTTTACCTGTCAGATTTATGGAGAAGGGAAGACTTTATGACCAAACAAGAGATAGAGAACATTATGAAATGCAAAATGGATAATTTTGATTACATTAAATCGAAAAGGTTTTGCCTAAACAAAGCCAGTGCAACCAAAATTAGGAGGGAAGCATAAAATTGGGAAAGAATTTTTACAGTGTCTTTGATAAAGGCCTCATTTCTAAAATACATAGAGAACTGAATCAAATTTATAAATATACAAGTCATTCCCCAACTGATAAATGATCAAAGGATATGAACAGGCAGTTTTCAGAGGACAAAATTAAAGCTATCTATAGTCATGTGATAAAATGCTCTAAGTCACTACTGATTAGAGAAATGTAAATCAAAACAACTCTGAGATACCACATCACACATATCAGATTGGCTAAAATGACAATTTATCATTTTCATAAATGCTAGAGAAGATGTGGGAAAATTGGAACGCTAATGCATTGTTGGTAGAGTTGTAAACTGATCCAACCATTTTGGAGAGCAAATTGGAACTATGCCCAAAGAGTTATAAAACTGTGTATACTGGGGGTGGCTAGGTGGTGCAGTGAATAGAGAACTGGCCCTGGAGTCGGGAGGACCTGAGTTCAAATCCAGCTTCAGACACTTAACACAAAAACTAGCCGTGTGACCTTAGGCAACTCACTTAACCCCAATTGCCCTCCAAAAAAGCAAACAAACAAAAACCTGTGCATACCTTTTGAACTAGTAATAACACTTTTAGGTCTGTATCCCAAAGAGATAATACAAATGGAAAAAGGACCCACATCTATAAAAATATTTATACTAGCTCTTATTGTGGTGGCAAAGATTGGAAATTGAGGTGATGCCTATCAGTTGGGGAATGGCAAAATAAGTTGTGGTATATGGATGTAATGGAATACTATTGTGCTATAAGAAATGATGCGCAAGCAGACTTCAGAAAAACTTGGAAAAACTTTTATGAACTGATGCTGAGTGAAGTGAGCAAAACCAGAAAAAACTACACAGTAACAGCCACATTGTGCAATGATTAATGTTGATAGACTTATCTCTTCTCAGCAATTCAAGGATGTAAGACAACTCCAAAAGATTCATGCTGTTCACATCCAGAAAAGGAACTATGGAGTCTGAATGCAGATAGAAGCATATTACATCCTCTCTCTCCTTTTGTTTTGTTTTGTTTTGTTTCTTCTTTCTCATGGTTTCTCCCACTGGTTCTAATTCTTTACATATTACATGCCATCTTGGGGTGGGGGTTGGGGAGACGTGGGGAGAAAATTTGGGACTCAAAATCTTATGGAAGTGAGTGTTGAAAACTAAAAATAAATTTTAAAAGAAATATTACATTGATAGCTGTGTGACAGATGAATTAGAGAGGAAAGAGTCTTGAGGGAAGGAGAATAAGGAGGAAACAACAGGTCTCAGAGAAAAGGGGAAAATGTGAGAGAAGTTGTGAAGGTGCAATTGACAAAACTTGGCATCTAACTGTATATGTGAAGTAACAGACTCCATGGTGAAAACCTGTGTAACTGGAACACTGACTGTATCCTTGGAAGAAATAGAGAAGTTCTGAAAAGGAGTGGGGCTAGGGGAAAAGATAATTAATTCTGTTTTGGACATGTTGAGTGTAAGAAGCCTTTGTCCTATGTTCCTTAGGTCTCATAGGCAATAGATGATGTAGGCCTGGATATGCAGATCTGTGAGTTACCTTCATACAGATGAGAATTAAATTCATGTGAGCTGATAGGGTCACTAAAAAAAAGAGTGTACAGAGAGAAGAGAAGGCGCAAGACAAGACTTTGGTCTGCACCCATATGTAGGGAGTGCAATATGAATGATGATCTGGCAAAGAAGACTGAGATGGATTGGTCATACAGGTAGAATAACCAAGATTTGGCAAGTAAGAGATCATTGATAACTTTGGAGAGTTGAGTAATGAAGTCAGAAACTAAATTAGAAAAAGCTGATAAGTAAGAAGAAAAGAAGAGGGGAGGATGAAAGTAAACAGATTTTTCCTGGAGTTGCCTGTGAAAGGGAATAGAGACATAGGTAAATAGTTTAAGGACACATCTCTAGAAATTTCAAGATAATTGACAATGGATGAGCAACAAAATCCAGCAGTTCTCTCAGTAATTAGGGAAGTTATTTCATTTGGCCATGGTGAATTGAATTTACTTAGGAAAGTCTCACCCTACTTATTTTGGGTTTCAACCCCTGTTAACCATTTTAACCAGTTAGTAGGCCATTACAATAGTCTAGGCAATGGTTTAAATTAAGATGATAGCAGTATGAGTGGAAGAGATGGAAGAGAAGAACATGGAAGGGGCAGATTCAAGAGATACCATAGGAGCAGTATTAATAACACTTGGCAATTAATATGTGAGAGTGAGGAAGACAAAAGAGTCAAACATCATGCTAAGATTCTGACCTGGTTAATTAGAGGAGAGGGAAATCTGGGGAAGGGACAGACAGGAAACAAAATGGAGAGTTTAATTTTAAACATGTATATGAAGTACTGTCAAGATAGCCACATGAAATTGTTTGGAAGGCAATTGGAGATTTAAGTCCAGACTTCAGCAAAGACAGTAGAATTGGCTGTATAGACCTGGGAGTCATGGTAAATCATGGAAGTATGTGAGATCACCAATGGAGAACCTGTAGAAAGAGAAAAGGTCCAAGGATAAAACTTTAAGGGGCACCTACGCTTAGGGAGTAGAAAAATATAAAATTAACAAAGAGGAGACCAAGAGGGAATGATTAAATAGGTAGGAAAAAACAGGGTCATGAGAACCAAAAGGGGAAACAGTATCCAGAAAATTAAAGTCCACAGAGTCCAAAGCTATAACAAGATGAAGCCTGAGCAAAACCCATCATATTTACTAAGAGTTTACTCTAGGGACCCTGACAATAGTTTCAGTTGAGTGGTGGAGATGCAAGTCAGATTTCAAGAGGTTTAGGACTGAATGGAAACTATAGTAAAAGAAACAAAAGTAGATTATTCTTCTAAACATTTAGAAATGAAGATATACTGTAAGTTTCAAAGGATAACAACATTAAAGGAAGGCTTTTTGTTTGTTTAGGGGAAGTTCTGAACATGTTTGTAGACAGAAGGGAAAGATGTAATAATGAAAGAGATGAAAGGGAGAGGGAGACAAAGAGAGGGAAAGACAGAGGGAAAAACAGAGACAGAGAGCGAAAGAGGAAGAGAAGGAGAGAAGCTGCAGGAATTAGTGTATAGAGGGATGGAGGGTTGGCCTTGGGGTCAAGAAGACCTTGGTTCAAATACTACCTCAGACACTTAGTTGCTGTGTGACCTTATGCAAATCACTTAAGCTCTGTTTTCCTTTCTTCATCTGTAACACCTGCCTCCCAGGGTTGTTGTAAGAATCAAATGAGAGATAATAATTGTAAAGTGCTATATAAATGCTAGATATTATTATTGTTGTTGATGTTGCTGCCATTGTTATTATTTCCATTAAATTCTAAGGAAGGTGTTATTGCCCTGATAATTCTAGAAGGCCCTGTAGCAGAAGTAAGACTTGAATCAGGGGTTTGGGAGGGGGGGAGGGGCAGGACATGTCTTAGATAAGGACATAGGAAGAGAGTAGAAATTGCATACAAGGATAATGAAGCATACTTCAATCTGCATTCAGAGCTTACCAATTTTCTCTTTGGAGGTAGATGGCATTTTTCATCATGGGTCCTCTGGCATTCTTTTGGATCATTGTCTTGATCCGAGTAGCTAAGTCTTTCATAGTCGATCATCCTTAAAATACTGCTGTTACAATGTTCTCCTAATTCTTCTCACTTTACTTTGCATCAGTTCATAAAAGTCTTCCCAGCTTTTTCTGAAGTCCACCTGCTCATTATTTCTTGTAGCACAATAGTATTCCATCACAATTATATAGGGCAACTTGTTCAGTCATTCCCCAATTGATGGGCATCCTCTCAATTTCCAATTTTTTGCTACTACAAAAAGAAATGCTAGAAATATTTTTGTATAAATGTATCCTTTCCTTTTTTCTTTGATCTCTTTGGTATACAAACTTAGTAATGGCATTGCCAAGTAAAAGGGTATGCACAGTTTTATAGTTCTTTGGGCATAGCTCCAAAGTGCTCTCCAGAATGGTTGGACTAGTTTACAAGTTCCCCAACAGTGCATTAGTGTTTCAATTTCTCCACATCAAGCATTTGTGATGTTTCTGTTCTATCATGTTAGCCAATCTGATAGGTGTTAGGTGGTATCTCAGTTATTTTAATTTGTATTTCTCTAATCCATAGTGATTTAGAACTTTTTTTTCTTATGTTGATTGATAGCTTTGATTTCTTCTGAAAAATGCCTGCCTGTTCATATCACTTGACCATTTGTCAACTGGGGAATGTCTCTTATTTTTAGATATTTGACACAATTTCTAGGAATACAATTAATTAAAAAAAAACACAATTCCTATATACAATCTATTGGGGGGGGGGGTGATACCACACAAAAAGAGGCAGAAAAGTGGAGGGCTGAGGGAAGGACAATGAATGGGACACCAAAGGGTGCCTAGTTCAAGGGCATCTTATTCTGTGGAGTTGAGAAAAAAAAAAGACAGGGCAGCAGATCAGAGTGGAGTGAGCTCCTAAACTACTGTTTCTGCCTTCTATAAAATAAGTCATTGGGAGGAGATCGGCATTCTACCTTCTAGCCCTCCAATCAGAGGAGAGAGGGGGCTGCAATAAGTGACATCAGTCAGTTAGTGGCCTGGTGATGAGATTAGAAGTGAGGAGTTTAACCTTGAAGGAGAGTATTGTTCAGGTAAGTTGGAAAAAAAAAAGGGGGGGGGGCAACGATGCAGAGTGGAGAGTAGAGTGCTAATAATGGACATGAAAAAGAAGGGACAGCTTGATGATTGACTGATGTTATGGAAGAGAGAGGACAGGCAAGGATGAATTGGGGGTTTTAAACATGAG
The DNA here is from genome assembly GCF_028583685.1 of Petaurus breviceps papuanus. Lineage (NCBI taxonomy): Eukaryota > Metazoa > Chordata > Mammalia > Diprotodontia > Petauridae > Petaurus > Petaurus breviceps. Next base: position 5,217,399 of record NW_027187345.1, read on the forward strand.
ATAAGGAGATGGTTTGGGGAGGAGGATGATAGGTAAATAATATACTATATATTAGATTCACAGATTAAGAAAAAAATGAAAAACGTTATGGATATAAAAAGAGCCTGGAATAGAATAATTATACTACTTAAAATGAAAAGTGAATTTCCATTTAGGCAATAACAAAGTATCAAGTATTGTTACATTAAAGATAGAAAATATTGAAGTACATAATTGTCTAATTGTTTTGGGAAATTGTAAGAAAGTCAAATTCTGGAAGGAGGTTGTCAGAGAATATAACTATATTCAAACAAGATTTTTAAAATTTTGTTTTGTGTTTTTATCAAATATTAGTAATGATTGTAAAAAGGCATGATATCTAATTATATATGTAGATATAATATGCATAATTTTAAAAATGTATGGTCTTGTTCTGCTTTGATCATTTTTAGCATATCTGCATAGTTAACCATTTAGATATACATTTTTTCTATGAAATATTGTATTGATAAACTCATTCATTTATTTAAAATAATTGACTTTCTCTAGACAAAATAAAGTGTTGTGCTACATTACAGCCTCACTGTTAGGAATGAAGATAGAGGTGACAATGCGGGAAGGCCAGCACATACAACAAAAATGGAGAGTATTCAGGCAGTAGAAGAATGGTAAGTTTGGATGCTATCTTGATAATTTTATATTGTGTTTATATGGCATCTGTATTCTGTGATTGCTAGGTATTTCATTTTTGGGTTTTTTTTCAGAATTTAATATATCCACCAAGTACTTTCATTTCTTGGGTTACAGCCAAATGTATTCACACAGGTTTTGCCCCTGCAGTGTGCTTTTTTTCATCTGATATTTCTCAAGACACCATTGTGTTATTATAAATGGTGCTAGAAAGTTACCCATTTCCATAGCCTGTAAAGCCCTATCTCTCTGATTCATGCAAAAACAAGATTGTTACCTGCATTATCCATAAAATAACCCTAATTTGTCCTTCTCATTTCTGATATTACCTTCATTGTTCTTATTTGTAGTGGAGACTAAAACATGAGGAAAGTCAGTTTCCTCATGTTTTAGTAACTGTTCGAAATAAGAATAAAGATAACTTCATAAAGAACCAAACTGACTTAGGCTAGCTATACTTGGTTATTTATGTGAAAGGGTCAAAACCACACACACATATACAACACAGACACAGAAACACATATAGAAATATGTTATATATCAATGTCTATATAACAGTATAGATGGCAGCTAGGTGGTGCAGTGGATAGAATGCCAGGCCTAGAATCAGGAAGACTCCTCTTCCTGAGTTCGAATCTGGCCTCAGATACTTCTTATTAGCTGTGAGACCCTGGGCAAGTCACTTAACTCTGCTTCAGTTTCCTTGTCTCTAAAATGAGCTGGAGAAGGAAATGGCAAACCACTCTAGTATCTTTACCAAGAAGACCCCAAATGGCATC
>NW_027187345.1:5218856-5236161 GCF_028583685.1 Petaurus breviceps papuanus
TGGTTTGCCAAATAGCTTAGATACATTATCTTACTTAATTTTCATTATAACACAGTGCAAGTGTTAACCCATTTTACAGATGAGGAACCAGAGACCTACAGTGCTACATCCTCTCAAAGTCACACAGATAGTATATGGCAGAACTGGTATTCAGACCTAGGGATTCTCACTTGAAATCCAGGTCTATCTTCACAATATTTCAGCTATCAGTTTTATGTCCACTAGATTATACTTTAGCAAAAATACTAGGTCTAAAATTAATCAAAAGCTCTAATTTGAGATCCACAAAAGGAAAGGAAAGCCACAATATAAGAAAATTATCTGTATAATGATAAATGGTATAATCTTCACTACTGCATATGGAGAGGTTTTAATAATAGTGCTTGATAATTTTCTTACTTAAATCTTTTAAAGTGACTAAAACAGAAAGTTTGGGCATGAGAGAAGAGTAATAAGGTTATTTAATACACTAAATAGAAAGGATATAATGAATAGTTCAATGACTAATTTAAAACAGCAAGATATTACATAAATCATTTAACTGAGAGTAAATTCATGTAGGTTTTACCCTGTATAATCTTTGAAAGAAAAGATAGTAGAAAGAAGGTAACATGTAAAAGAATGGTACCAGAACCAGTGATTTTTACAGATCCTGACTGCTTAGACAAGTCTTGTTCTGAGAAAGTTGGTGAATTCCTACATTCACCCCTTTTGTCTTCTCAGCCTGCCAATGTATTCAGGATTTTTATAAATCCTACATGCATATTCAAATTATACTAACTTGGATTATAATTCTTTTAGAAATAATCTGTGAAAAATATTTGGAAACAAATCAATTAAAGTTAAGAACATCAACATCACACAATTATGCTGTGTATTTTTATTTCAGAGCCTTCAGTATCATTGATAAGAAGATAAACTTTATCTTGGGGCAAAGAGAATTGAAATCCGTATGATCTATGAGAAGAAAATGCAATTGGTCCTTAATGTGGTTGACTGATGATTTCTACCATACCTACAATCTGAATTACTAGTTTTTAAAAATTTTTAAATTGAACAAGGATTTTCTGAAGACTGTATAGGTTGTACCTCCTTGTTTGTTAAATATTGAGCTTCCTTATACACAGTTTGTTCCCTTGTCAGTGTTTGACAAAGTCAGAAGAGAATCACAACCACATAAATAAATCAGTGGCAGGGGAGTAGTGTAGACTTTTGTGTCAGCATTTAGCAAGCAGCAGTACACACTTTATATACTGATATTCCTATCTGAGACTTTCTTTTTTTAAATTGAATCATTAAGGAGGAAGGAAAGGGGTAGGATGCTGGTTAGCTATGTAGGTCAGCATCAGGCCAGTCAATAACAGTATAACAGCCCTCCAAAACTTTACTGGCTTATGTGGTATTGACAGCATATCCAGTTAGTAACACTGGGGGAAAGATGCAAGAAGAATATTTTTCCTCTCTTCTGGTTTTTACTGTGACCTGTCATTATTTCTGAAGTGCCATTAGTGCAAAATTCCTACACACAACCCTAGTCAGAACCTAGCTGACCTATTGCTGATGTTTATTTGTGAGATCAGTGCAGGGATAAGTAGGTAAGAAGTCAGATGTGATCTGTTAATATTTTTACCCAATTTTATGTGTGAGCTGCTTTTGCATTTCACATTTCTTAATTCTTGATTCTTATTGAGACACTGAATACTGTAAAGATAGCTATAAAAAAAGAGATAAGCTACCACCAAATAAATAATTCGTGTTCATTTGAATAATTGTTATATGTTCCCTAATGTAAGGAGTATTCCTTTGGCACAACTTTACCCAAAGACTTATAGAATAAATTTCAGAGATAGAAGGAACTTTATCAATGTGGAAACTGGTCTGAGAAGTAAAAAAGTAAAATGATTTGGTCAAGGTTCACAGAGCTCATCCCAGGCTGACCTGAATAGCCTTGTAGCCTTATATCACAGCAAGATTTAGGCATTAAGGTTTCTTTCTACTAGCCTCCTCATCATTAAAACCCACCTACTAATTGTCATGTTGGAAAAGACCTGATAAGTTACTTTATACTAAGGTTTAAATGACTGGATCAATGTATTGAATCTCTATGAATTAATGACATTTTCATGGGAAACAATCTTCCAAGTTAATGTTGATCTTGAAGACTTGAATTTCTTTTTTTTTTTTTTGCTTTTTGGAGGGCAATTGGGGTTAAGTGACTTGGCCAAGGTCACGCGGCTAGTTTTTGTGTTAAGTGTCTGAGGCCAGATTTGAACTCAGGTGCTGACTCCAGGGCTGGTATTCTATTCACTGTACCACCTAGCCACCCCACACGACTTGAATTTCATTTTTAACATCAGTTATAGTTCATATGGGGGCAGGGGGAGGGAGGGTGAAGGATGGTGTTTTCTTACAGTCCCTCAAATGATACTTATAGGTTATGCATTGTACATTTAATTAGAGTGCACATCTAAGGAATTTTGTTCTCATTTACTTTGAGGTGAACATTTCCTGAATATTCATTCCTAATAAATAAACTAAAATTTAACTCAACTTAAGAATAATACAGATGAAAACAAGAATCCATACTTTAAAACTAAAAGAACATTATCAAGAGATTAAAATACAAAGCCACTTTTTAAAAATTAACATGTGCTAGGCTAGGTGGCACAGTGAATAGAGGACCAGCACTGAAATCAGAAGGACCTGAGTTCAAAAATTAACATGTACCTAAGCACACATGGAACACCCATATATGCATGTCTGTGATGATACTATTAATAATTAATGGTAACATTAAATCATACTACATAGGCTGCTTACGCTACTGAGGCATCAAGCCAACCTAGGACCTATAGTGACTGAACATGCTAGTTCTAAAGTTGTTTCAGGAATTTCAGGCAGCACTAATTTCACAAAACCTTTTTTCTTCTTCCTATTGTAATGGCCCTGTTCTTTTTCTATAGCCAGAACCCCACCCCAGATGAAATTATGTCCTGGTCTCAAAATTTTGACAAAATGATGAAGACGCCAGCTGGGAGAAATCTCTTCAGGGAATTTCTTCGAACAGAATACAGTGAAGAGAACCTACTTTTCTGGCTTGCATGTGAAGACCTAAAAAAGGAGCAGAACAAGAAAGTTGTTGAAGAAAAAGCCAGGCTTATATATGAAGATTATATTTCTATACTGTCACCCAAAGAGGTAAAAATCGAGGAAAACACACAGTAATGCTGCTTGCCACCAACGGGATCTAACCTGGGACTGATTCTCATTAGGTGCAGGTTGAGGAGCACACATGGCCCACATAGGTTGGAGAGATTCACTTGGTTGGGGGTTAGGTAGCTTTGGCTAAAAATCACTCATTAACTTATTCATTCATCTTTCATTGTATTAAATAGGCATTTATTAAGTATTAGCTGCATGCAGATCACTGCCTTAGGCAATGGAGGAAGGAGATAAAAGAGATAAATATGATCCCTTTCCTCTTGGACAGGCAAGTTTCAATGATGAAGGGATGATAAACCCAGGATGGCCAAATTCAGATAGAAGCTAACTGACAAATCTGAATTTAACTAGAGGGCATCGGTGGGCATGCCTAGGATGGATTGTGGGAAATTAACTGTAAGGAAGTAAAGGAGTCGGAGGGAGGAGAGAAGAGGTTAAAAAGGCATGCAAAACACTTAGTCTGCTTTATAATTTTGCTTGGATAGTTCTGTTCAGAATATGTGGATGTCAATGTCTATCCAGTTTAGCACAAAGTCCCTGTTCTTTACACTAAATCTCATTTATTGTTGAGGGCAATAAGTTTTGACCTAATTTTTAATTATCAAGTAGCCACTCATTAACACATAATTCACAAATACTTAAAAAAAAACATTTCTGTTGATGTTGAGTTACTTCAATATGGCAAAAAAAAATCAAAATAAAACAAATAAAAAAACCTGTGATCTTAATGATAGTCTTGGCACCCCTCTCTGCAAATGAAGTTCAGAACCCCTCTATGCCTTGGTAGACAGGTTTATGAGTGACTGTGGCCAAAAAATTCATCCTATAATATTTAGACTTATAGTGATGAGCATCCCCAAAGTTAACAGGCTATTCCTCTCATTGAGTCAATTGCTTGGCTAGTGTCCAAAGCCTTTCCTGCTTGGTAAAGTTTGCCAGAGGCTGGTGTTCTTTTGACAAAGTTTTTGAGAACCCAGGGTCATTCCCACAACACAATGAAGAATGGCACTTTAAGTTAAGGATTATGATTCTGTGTTTTAAATTAAAGGTTTTTGACATTATTGAAAACGAATATTGTATATAAAAGATAGTATTTTGGAGAAAAAAAGCACTAGACTAGGAATCTAGACCTCTAGTTTCTAGTTTTGGCTTTGCCAACTGTACAACCATGAGTAGGATGCTGAACCTTTCAGGGTGTCAAATTCCTTGCCTATAAAATGAGGGTATTAGACTGAAGAATGTTCAATATTCCTTCCATCTCTGATTCAATAACTAAGACTTCAAGCACTCAAAATTTAAAAAAGTAAAACACAGCTGGGTAGTTCACCGAATGATGTTAACCAGGAAACTTCAGAATGTTATGATATTGGTCATGACTACCAAAATTTCATTTTTTTTCTTGATTTTCAGTTTAAATTTTTTATATTTCATTTTAATAATTATGTAGAAAATATGCACAATTTAAATTGTATATGCCTATGTGGTTCTTTTCTCATAGGTATAGTACTTAAGCCAACATGATATGGCGTTTCTTTTCATCCTTGTTATAAAATTGACTGAGTTGATACTCAGGAGATATTCTATTGTCTTTTCTTGTGTGATAAAATATATTAAGGAGTAAAGAAGATAAAAAGATTTAAGTAAAAAAATTGCTAGAAAGTTAAATAATTAGTTTATTTAAATTTAAATAATTAATTTAGATAATAAATTAATAAATAACAAATTAAATAATAAATAAATAAATAGAATTACTTCTAAAAGTAAACTAAAACTTTCTAAGATTGCTTAAAGGGAAGAGCAGATTAAAATAATAAAGAAGAATTTACAACTAATAGTAACCTTCATTAGCAGATAGAACCGATCCTACAGTCAACTTATGTCTACTAAGCACTGGAAATTCAGTTCCAATAAAATGGAGTGTAGTAATAAAAGACCTACAAAATGTTTTTTAAAAAAAAAAGAAAAAAGGAAGGAAGGACTGATCAAGATATTAACATCTATAAACAGTAACCAAGATGTTGAGAGAAGTAATTTTTAAAGGATTCTCTAAACAGAAATATTACCTAGATAAGAAAGAATGTGGTGTATCTAGTTATATACACAGTTCTCCTCCATAGTGGCATTAGTTGATTTTGAGCAGCTCTCTCACTAGCTGTCCGCAGTCTTGGATAAGTCACTTCAGCTTTCCAGACTTCAAGTTTTTTTTCATTTGTAAAATGAGACAGACTAGATCTCTAACATCCCTTCCACCAGTAAAGCTTCTCTATTTCTATTAATTTCTTATTCCTACAGGGAAATGATTACCAGAGATTGTAATTTGTATGCCTGATTGCCACAAAACAATTATAATACCAAAAATGTAATGATTAAGAATAATTTAAAGACAATTTCAAAATGTAAAAATTAAATGATTTCATCATCTCCAATAATTACTAAGTTACTTATTAGCTTCCTTGCCTATGGTCTTCCCACTCTAAAATTCATCCTCTCTACAGCTGCCAAATTATTTTTCCTAAACTGCTGGTCTGACCATACTACTCTCTTCATCAAGAACCTTCAGTGGCCCCCTAATGCTTCTAAGAAAAAAATATGAACTCTTTTTTGGCCATTTAAGTCTAATACAATCTGATTCCAGTCTATCTTTCTTATTTTATAACTTCCTGATCTCAGACATTCCATATTCTACTTGCTGTTCCCTCTACATTACATGCCATCTCCCCTCTCTATGACTTTGTTCAGGCAGCCTCCTGCCTCCACCACAGAAATACATTCCCCCTCCCCATCTTGGAATTCCTAGCTTACTTCAAAGCACTGACACCACTATTGACCACTTTATATGTATTTTAATTGTGTGTATTCACATGGATGTGTAATATGCACATACATATAATATTTTATGGTTTGTCAAGTAGCTTAGATACATTATCTCACTTAATCTTCATTATAACACAGTAAGCTCAATAGTCAAGAGTAGCCATATTATATCCCCAAAGTTAAATATAAGATCCTTGGGGGCAGGAATTCTTCTTTTTACATATATATTTGTATCCCCAGTTCCTAGTCCAGTGTGTGACACAAAATGGATGTTTAATAAATGCTAATCAATCTATTGAAGAGCTCATTTGGTCATATCTATTTTCTATTGAGCCATTTCAATAGCTTATAGACTAGTTACTCATTAGTAGATAGGATTAATTGAATGTTCAGTTTTCCCTTTTTTGATATTTTTGTCATCAATTTCACAGCATTAAAAGCTTCAGAGCAGCTGGATCCAGCAAAACATCATTTTTCCAGTTTTTACAAAGAAGTAAATTGAAGCTCAGAGACATTAAGAAACCCTCAGAGTTACATAGCTTTAGTAATTGGCAGAGTCAGGAGACTAGACCTCCAGTTCCTCTGACTCTAAATCTAGTTTTCTCCAGTGAGCTTGTGATTCAATCTAATAACAGAGTTCCTGCTGAAGACAAGGATGCCATAATCTGAATCAATCCCCTGTTACTATAGTAGACTCCTCAGGGTTAATATCTGTATCTTGCCTTTGCCAAATACCCCTGACTAATAAAGAAATATTTCTCAAAGAAGCAGTAAGTATTACTGCTTGTAAGGTATGAATTTATAAAAAATCAAATGCCTGGAATTTTTTTAAAAAGCATATTTTAGCCACTAGTTATTAAATTTGTAATTTTTTCCAACACTGTCGTGCTAAAACATTGCTAATCTTTAATTTCCTTAGTTAAGCAAAGAACAAGGTGGACATAAGTTACTTTGGTTTCTTAGCATCTAGTTATTCTTTTTCTCTGCCTTAAGAAAGCTTGTGACCTCAGATAGTGGTTTGAAACTGTTCCATTTCTATAAGCTAGCAGTTTTTAACTTTTCTACATTTTTTTGATTCTTAAGAATTTTTCTTCATAATTAATGAGCCTTCATCTTCTGTAATAATTAAGGTTCCTCTTAAGTTTGAAACTGAGAACTGTAGTTGTTTTGAGCTATTTCGGTATGTCTTCATCCTTGTTCACCTAAACATTGGAGTGTATTTAGAAAATCTTCATCTTGCCATATCCTTACAGTTGAAAATAAGCTGAATTGGGTTAAGAACAAAAAAATTAAATTTCCATTGAGTAGATACCCAAAGGATACCTTAAAGAAAAGGTGGGGGAAGTTAATAAAGAGGTACTGACTGGGCTGGATAGTTTATCTACCAAAAGGGAGTGCCTTGTAACTAAAACTGAAGTATATTTTAAGTGACTCGTTTCCAGATTTTTCTTTATTTGGGGGATTTTTAAGACAGACAAGAATGTAGAATGGCAGAAATTTGTTGGCTACATACCACAGTTTCCTTTTAATGGGTGAATCTCAGAATTTTGTTCTGAATCAATAAGCCCTAGACCAAGGGCCCTTAATTTTATTTATTTGCATCATGGACCTCTTTGGCAGTCTGGTAAACTCTTTGGTCCCTTTCTCAGAATAATTTTTTAACTGAATAAAGTAAAATACATAGAATTACAAAGAAAAGTAATTGTGTTGAAATATAGTTATCAAAATATTTTTTGAGTCTCTGTGGTGGCTTAGGCACCATGAGCTCCATCGGAACTGGGTATGATCTGTCAGCCTCAACTTTCTCTCCTGATGGAAGAGTTTTTCAGGTTGAATATGCTATGAAAGCAGTGGAAAACAATAGTACAGCTATTGGAATCATATGTAAAGATGGTGTCGTCTTTGGTGTAGGAAAACTAGTCCTTTCTAAACTTTATGAAGAAGGTTCTAACAAACGCCTCTTTAATGTTGATGGACACGTTGGAATGGCAGCAGCAGGTTTGCCAGCAGATGCTCGTTCTTTAGCAGACATAGCTAGAGAAGAAGCCTCCAACTTCAGATCTAACTATGGCTATAATATTCCACTAAAGCACCTTGAAGACAGAGTAGCCATGTATGTACATGCTTACACACTCTACAATGCCATTAGACCTTTTGATTGCAGTTTCATGTTAGGGTCTTATGGTGCGAATGATGGAGCACAACTTTATATGATTGACCCATCAGGTGTTTCTTAGGGTTATTGGGGATGTGTCATTGGTAAAGCCAGGCAAGCAGCAAAAACAGAGATAGAGCAACTTCAGATAAAAGAAATGACTTATCAAGATGTTGTTAAAGAAGTTGCAAAAATAATCTGGATAGTACATGACGAAGTGTTGGACAAAGCTTTTGAACTGGAGCTCAATTGGGTTGTAACCAAAGGAAGGCATGAAATTGTTCTGAAAGATATAAGAGAAGAAGCAAAGAAATATGCCAAGGAATCTTTGAAAGAAGATGATGAATCAGATGATAATATGTAACAATGAGTGCTACAATACATTTTTTAAAGAAATGTTTTACATGTAAATTATGTAGAAGTAGTGTCCTGTGGATTATTAGCCCAGTGACAAATTACCAATTTATTAAAAATTTATCTTGTATCCACAAGTTCATTTGTTCTCCACGACAAAATCTCTACTTTGAAGGGCTTTGCCCATTTTGTCTCACTATTAATATGAGGCAGTCTACTTGAATCTCTGGCAGACTGACTCACAAGGGTGCAATTAAAGATGAAATAAATCTAAATATATATATATATATATATATATTTAAACACATTAAGAAACCCTGCCCTAGAAAATTTCAACCAGAGTATATAAATCAATATTGCATCATCTATAGATATGGGGAAATTGGAATGAGTCCTGGGACTGTATCACTCTGACCTGAAGCAGAGCTGAGGTCTACTCTAGAAACTTACTAAGCCCTTTAGGAAGGAATGAGGGAAAAGGAAGAAAATCAAATCCAATAGGGATTCCTGAAGACACTTTAACCAAAGAGAGTGAACTCTCTGGGCATGGCATAAATTTAAACCCACATACAGCAAATTGATTGAACAACCTTTCAAATCACTAATGCTAGCCCTTGTTTTCCAATGGAATAACAATATCAATTCTGAATAATTTCTTACTCCATAGGAACTTTTTGGCTGGCTAGTACCAGACAGGCTAATTGATTACAAATACCTATCTTATCACTGGAATTGATCTCTCCCTACCCCATACATCTTAAATACCTTTTCCTGGTAGTTAGTAGCTTCTGAACCCCAGAACATTTTTCCTTCCTTCCTAAATTAGTTCAGCACCTGGCTCATAGCGTTTCTTCCACAACAGCTGCTTTAATACTAGGGGATTTCAACATTCATATTTATATCCTCTCAAATAATTTAACTTCCCAATTCTTCAATTTACTCATTTTCCAATGAACTACTTTTCCACCCCACATAGTAACTACACACAGAGAAAAACATATCCTTGATCTCCCCACCACTAAGTGTTTTACTTCCAAGTTCATGTATTCTAAAATGCGTTTATGGGATCATAATATTTTATCATTCCAACATTTCCTTTGTCTCCTGACCCCTAACCCTGTTTGTCATCCTCACCATGACTTCCATTTCCTCCATCTCTTAGTTCTTTCTCACCTTTCTCACCAAACCTTTCCTCAGTTCCTTGATGAACCAGTTCAGCTGTACACTATCCTTTTCTCTCAAGTCCTTTGCCCCCTTATCCAATTGTTGATCAAACTAAGTAAAGCTTCAACCTTAGATAACTTCCTACCATCAGCTGCCTTCAGTCATCTTCATATGTTGCTAAATGAAGCTGGAGAAAAACACAAAATCATCTGATTGGGTCTGCTACAAATTTATGTTGCATGATCTCAGCTGGGCCCTCACTTATCAAGTTAATCCCCTTATACCTTCCTAATCAATTCACTATTCCACTGACCACAGTGACTTTTTAATCCCTCTTCAGTCTTCTCATGGCAGTCCCTCCCCTTACCCTCTCAGCTGAAAATTTTGCCTCATACTTCACTGAAAAAAGTGAGGATATTCTTTGAAATAACTTTATTTTCTTCTCATCTCATATCACTCAGATGCTTTCTGCCACAATCTCTTCCTTCACTGCTGTCTCACACGAAGAGCTTCTTTTTCCTTGCCAAAGCTAACCCCTTCATGGGTTAGTCTGGGTCCCATGCACACATGATTCCATTCTATCCCATCTTCTCTAACAGATTGCCCCTTCCATCATTTACAATTTATCATTAATCTTTAATCTTTCCTTCTCTATTGACTGTTTCCCTGATGCCTAAAAAATATGCCCATATCTCTATATCATCCTTAAACAACCCTCACTTGTTCTGTTCATTCACACTAGAAATCTATACCATTCTATATTTCTCTGTCTCTACTTTGGTTTGTGGCTTCACTCCTTGAAAAAGCCATCTATAATTGATGCCTCCTCTTTCTCTCCCCCTACTCTCTTCTAAACTGTCTGTAGTCTGGCTTCCAACCTCATCAGTCAACTGAATCTGCTTTCACCAAAAATAACCAATGCCTTTTTCTCAATCCTCACCCTTCTTTACATCTCTGTGGCTTTTGACACCCTCTTCTCCTTTACACATTCTTCTAAGCTTCTGCTCTCTTCTGGTATTCCTACCTGTATGACCACTCCTCAGTTTCCTTTGTTGGATCTTCTTCATATCCACTAACTGTGAATGTCCCCAACCTTAGCTCTCTTGGTTGGTTGGTTTTTGTCCTTTGTTTTTGAGGAAGACCAAAATGACATCACTATGTTGGAGTCAAGGAACACAGTGTGTCCCACTGTGGTTGATCAGACAAATACAAGCTCAGAAGGATGTACTAGAGGTCAGGCACAAATAGCCCACTTGAACCCATATTGACTCTCTTAAAAGAAGAGTGGCTGTCTCTAACTTGGACTCTCTCTCACTTGACAATTTCATCATTTGCAATGTATTCAGTTATCTCCATATTGATGATTTTAAAATCTACTTATCTAGCCAAAACTTCTCTGCTGACCTCCAGTCTTACATCTGCAACTGCCTAGTGGACATATCATGCAGTAGATGTTTTATAGAATCTTAAACTCACATCCAAAATGGAACTCATCTTTTCCCCTGTGTCCTCCTGACTTCTGAACTTACCTATCACCATAAAGGGAGGACAACATCATTCTTCCAGTCACCCAACTCACAAAGTAGGTGTCATCCTCAATTCCCCACTCTCAGCCCCCTTCCACTCTTTTGCCATTCCCATTGAGTCTACTTTTCAACATATCTCTTATATAACCCCTTTTCTCCTCTGACCCTGCTACCACCCTGGTACAGGTCCTCATTACCTCATACCCAGACTATTGAAATAGATTACTGATTAGTCTCCTTGCCACAAGTCTCCCCTCACTCTAGTACATTCTTCATTCAGTTGCCAGAGTGATCTTTCTAAAGCACGGGTATGAGTCGTTCTATTCTACCTGCCAAATAAATTTTAGTGGCTCCCTGTTACCTCCAAGATTGAATATAAAATCCTTTGGTTAACTTTAAAGTCCTTCATAACCTGCAAGACCCCTATTCAGGTCCTTCCTGTGATACTTACTAGTTTCTTAACCCTGGACAAATGCTTTAACATTCGTGAGCCTTTGGGTCTTCCTCTGCAAAATGGAGATATAACATTTTACATATTTAATTCATATATTGTACCAAAGTATCTTGTAAAGATAATTACTTTGGAGTTTCTTAGAACATAGTAAACATTTAATAAATATTTGTTAATTGATTGACTGAGTTATTGTTACTGATCATAAATAATGGATGAAGGTATTTAACATCCCTGTCAAGGTAGATAGAGCTCAAGTCCTTCTTCGAAAATTTCTAATATAACATGTATGCAGTTTTTGAGCTGTCCACCTATTATTCATTGCTCTCACTGTATAAAGAAAACTCTTGAATGGTACCTGATCTGAAGGGCCTTCTTATATATTCCTAAGACTTTTCTGTTACTACTAAAAGAAAAATAAAATGCTACTGTCCTATTGGGAGTTGGGTATATGCAAATTTGTATTTAACGTCAAACCCTACCTAGAACTGAATAACTAGGTTTGGAGAGTACATGCACCACCTATATCCATACTTGGCCAGCTGGTGGGGTCTGACTGCTTCAAGTCTTTCCCAGCTCCAATCCATACTCCATTCAGCCACCAAAGTGATTTCCCTAAAGTGCAGGTCTGACCAGGTCTCCTCCCCATTCAGTAAACTCCAGTGATTCAATAAACTCCAGTGGTTTGTTTCTTACTGCCTTCAAGATCAAATCCAAAATTTCTGTTTGGTATTCAAACCAAATATATAACCTATCCCCCTCCTATCTTTCCAGTCTTACACTCTATTTCCCATCATTACTCTTTGATTCAGTAATACTGACCTCCTTCTTATTCCTCTAACAATACACTCCATCTGTCTGCTCCAGGCATTTTCTCTGGCTGTCCCCAGAGCTGGAATGTTCTCCCTCTTCAATTCCTCCTACTGACATTCCTGGCTTCTGTAAAGCCCCAGCTAAAATCCCATCTTTTTGAAGGAAACTTTTCTCAGCCTTTCTTAATTCTAGTGCCTTTCCTCTGCTATTTACTTCCTATTTATCCTATATATAGCTTGTTTGCATATACTTCTTTGCTTGTTGTCTCCCCTATTAGACTGCAAAGTCTTTGATGGCAGGGACTATTTTTTGTCTTTTTTTTTTTTTTTTTGTATCTCCAGTGCTTAGAATGGTACTTGGCAGGTAGTGGCCACTGAATATATGTTAACTGATTGATTAGTAAAGGTATGAGTGAAGGCCTCAATAAAGATTTAAGCATCTCATATAAAAGAATGTCTCTTTTTCAGGTTCTCCATTTCACCATTTAGAGAGTCCCCCAACAGAAAGCCTAATGTTGTTTTGTTTTGTTGTGTTCAACTTTTTATGACCTCATTTGGAATTTTCTTGGCAAAGATACTGCAATGGTTTGCCATTTCCTTCTTGTAGCACCAATGTAATATTTACAACACCCACGATCACAATAAAGACCATGACTATAAGAATTGCATGACATTTGATCGCAAAATATACCAAACTCTCCAGAGAGAGGATAGAACTGAAGCATTTATTTAGACACTAGAAAGCCAAATCCCAAAACCAGTAAGCAGATTCCATTATAGTAACAAAGATATTCAGAAGCCATAATAACACTGAGAGCCACAGCATCCTTCAGCCTTCCCACAAACCAATACAAGATCAATATCTACTTACAATCCTATCTGACTCCTTGCCTGAGTATTATCTCTTCCCTACCATCTTGCTAGCTCTGACCAGCTTCCTGTAGGCTCTGCTTCCCTTCAGCAAACTCCTCCCACCACAGACTCAATGTGCCTATTGGCATATACAACATTTAGCCTACTGGGGGCAGAGTTTACTTTCAAAGCAGGGGAGGTCTTCAAACTCCCCCTTAGGTCTATTAAGGGGCAGGGAAGATCTTCAAATTCCTATTCTCATTACATTTCTCCAGCTCATTTTACAGGTGAGGAAACTGAAACAAACAGGGTTAAGTGACTTGCCCAGATCACACAGCTAGTATGAATCTGAGACCTGATTTGAACTTGAGAAGATGGGACTTCCTGACTCCAGGCCCAGCACTATCAGCCTAGAAAGCCTAAATAGAATGCAAATAGATGGAGATGGATTTTTTTTTGGAATCAGGAAATCTTTTCTTGTATTGTCAATGTATGAATGTTTTAAACTTCCTAAGGGAAGGTACATGTTTCAATATGTAAATGAATCTGGGATAATAATGGCATAGATTGCAACCTATCCATGCTTTCTTAGCCTATGTTATATTTTTCTGTATACCCCCATAAAACCTTCATAAGAGGCCATCTGATTTGCTCAGGTCCTTCTTCCAAATCTTCTACTATGACATGAGTGCAGTTTTTGAGCTGTCTTACCTGTTATCCCTTGCTCTCATTCCACAAGCAGTCTCTTCTTCTGGTCATACAAGAAGTGAAATTATATACAACATATATATCTTTACCCCCAAATAGACCCGTGTTTCTATTGAGGGCTACCACCCAGTGGTATCCTTGGCTCTTCATTCTACCTCAGCCCATGTAGCCAATCTTTTCAATTTTATAGGGCAACCACACAAGTTCAAATCTTCATTACCTCCCATACGGGCAATTCCAATAGCCTCTTATTTGATCTTCTTGCTTCAGCTCTTTCTCCTTCTTCCCATTCTTGACACATCTGCCAATATGATTTTCTTAAAATGTAGGTATTTCCCTACTTACTAAAGTCCATTGGTTCCCTTTTGCCCTATAAGATCCTCTTTTAAAGTCCTTCAACAACATGGTCCTAACCTACCTTTACAACTTTATTTTACACTCCTCTGAATTCTGCAGTCCAGCTGAGCTGAACCTTTTGCTGTTCTTCACATGACAGTCCATCTCTCTTTCCTAGTCCTCTGCACTGACTGTCCCCCATGCCTGAAGTGCACTTATCTCTGCTTCTTGTAATCTTTTGTTTTCTTCTCTTCTCTGCTCAGGCAACATTTTCTACATGAAGCCTTTCCTGATATGCCTGCCTGCTAGTGCCCTCCCTCACCATAAATTTTAAAGTTTTTATATGGGTTATATGCTTCACATATACTTATTTACATATGTTTCCCCCAATAGAATGTAATTATTTTTGAAGTCAAAGAGAAACTGTTTCATTTTTTTAATGTTATCTCTAATACATAGCATAGTACCTGGCAGTTAATATGTGTTGAGTAGCAGGTAGGTGGCACAGTGGATGGAATACCAGCTCTAGAGTAAGGAGTACCTGAGTTCAAATCCAATCTCAGATACTTACTGGCTATGTGACCCTGAGCAAGTTATTTAACCCCTATTACCTCTAAAAAATAAAGTAAATGTGTTTTGACTGACTGATATACTGAAATATCTGGTAAATTAATTTTTCAAAATTTTTATTTAACTTTTTAAACTTGGTTTTTCAAGGAAAAGAGTAAACATTTCAACATTCATGGTATAAATTCAACAAAGATTTACTAAGCACATATGATTTTTAAGACTTTGTGATAGTTATCCAGGATACAAAGATATGATACAGGGGCAGGTAGGTAATTTAGCAGTTAGGGTTTTGGACTTGTTAGGAACATCTGAATTCAAATCCTGCCTCACACCTTTACAGATTATATGACCCTGGGCAAGTCAGTTATCTTTTCAGTCTACCTACCTTATAGGGTATTGTGAGGATCAATGAGCAAATGCATTTAAAGCACTTTATAAAACCTTAAAACACTATATAAATGCTAGCTATCATCCTGTTCTCAGAAGGATAGAGAGGATATGAATATGAAATGTCATACATAGAACAGTGAGATACATGCAAAAAAGAGGGCCAGGCAAAGTGCAGAAGCCCATTTCACCTTCCAGAAAGGTGGTCAGTTAAGGTTGCATAGAAAATGAAGTTCTACCTAAATTGGAATTTGAAGAAAGGGAGGAATGTCAATACATAGAGAACTGATAAGGGGCAAGTGATAGTGATGGGACACAGCATTTTTTTAAAGTTCATTATAAAGGATTTAAGGCATTGATTTAATCTTAAATGTTTATCTAAATAGTATATCTGTACTAATTTTATTTCATCACTCCCCCAACAAAAGCATCATTTGACATGTCAGTTTCTATTCCTCGCAGGTCAGTCTTGATTCTCGAGTGAGAGAGGTGATCAATAGAAATCTGTTGGACCCTAATCCTCACATGTATGAAGACGCCCAACTTCAGATATATACTTTAATGCACAGAGACTCTTTTCCAAGGTTTTTGAACTCTCAGATTTATAAGTCTCTTGTTGAAAGTACTGCTGGCTCTACTTCTGAATCTTAGTTATCATTTTTGGGGTGGGGGGGCAAGGGTGGGAGGGAATCATTTTGGAGGGCTGGGGTGGGAAATTCAAGTAGTTACATAACATCAGAAGCTGAGTTCCTGGAGAACTACAGTTTAGCACTACTCAGGCTACTGTGAAAAAAATACAACATATTCTGGTCTTTGTCTCCATTTTTACCAAGGTCATTCATGGTTAAGTTTTTTTGGGGGAAAAACCAACTATGGAGTTGCCAAATGACATGTATTTTACACACCACTCACTTTAATTGCAAGCAAGATATATTTGTAGTCCTATGAACAGTCTCCTTGTGTATCCTCACATTGCATGTGCAAGGTAAAGCTGCTTCATTTGCCACTTAGTTGTTGTAATATTTAATCCAATAACATAACTTATCTCTGTATTTAAGGACATTTTGTGCAATATGGTCTTACATAGAAATAATTGCGGCAAATCAGCTGGGGGTTTGCATTTTTTTAGTATAAACTACTACAGAAAAAGCCAATTTTTAAAGTGTAACAACGGGATTCAATATGCTATACTGCATTCAATACACTGATTTTGAAGCCAATATTTCTGTAAAAAAAAAAAAAGAGCTATTTATCACTGTTTATGTAAAAAAAAAAACCATCATGGGGACTTCCTCTGGTTGTTCACTGCCAAAACTGTGGCATTTTCGTTACAGAAGAGTTTGCAATGTCAAAAAAAAAAAAAAAGCACAAACCATTTGAAGGGATCATGTTTCAATGACAAAATCTATGCTCTGATTTTGTTTTTCGTTGTTATAAGGAAACAGAACCTGTGTACATTTCAGATGTCAGATACTGTAATTGATTTATTAAAGACTGGCTATCCAGTTCTAACACTGTTGTGTAATGTTATATAATTCAGAAAGGAAAAAAAATAGGTTGATATTTTAGTTTTGGAATATGAAAGATTTAATAAAAGATTGCCTACATGTAGCATTTTAAAACATTTTGATGAATAGCATCTGTCCTGTGGCATATTTTTCTTGAAGACAAATCCCATGAAAAGCTGTTTTTAATCAAGGGTTTTGAAGAAAACATATAGCTGCTTCAGTCATAGTGAATTTTGAAATAGTTCCTCAAGAACAAGAAGTTTCCAAAAATAAGTAGTATTAAATGCCAAATATTAAAATCTCAATCAGAAATTCAAAAGAGAGTGCAGCACTCGAAGATTTTTGCTGCTCAGATTCTTCTGCAGGTATGGAGATAGAAAGAAAGTAAGAAAAAGAGAGAGAAAGAAAGAAAGAAAGAAAGAAAGAAAGAAAGAAAGAAAGAAAGA